>NW_027463058.1:0-36284 GCF_050947455.1 Rhinoderma darwinii
GAAACAGTGGTTCTGAACATGCTGCCAATAGCTCGCCTGGGAAACATCCAGAGAAGTCCAAGATAGTGTTTTTTTAGACTGGCTGCCACGAGCTGAAACGCATGCAGCCAAGAGCGAGCGTCTGTGACTTACGGTTCAAGAGTTATTCACAGAAACATGGTTCTGAACTTTGCTGCCAGCCGCGAAAGCGAAAGTAACCAAGATCGAGCGTCTAGGATTTACTTGTGAATAGCTCGCCTGGGAAACATCCAGAGAAGTCAAAGACAGTGCTTCTATACTAATTGCCAGGCGCTGAGACGAATGCCGCCAAGATCAAGCGTCTAAGACTTACGGTTCAAGAATTAGCCTCAGAAACAGTGGGAAACAGTGCTTCTATACTAATTGCCAGGCGCTGAGACGAATGCCGCCAAGATCAAGCGTCTATGACTTACGGTTCAAGAATTAGCCTCAGAAACAGTGGTTCAAAACATGCTGCCAATAGCTCGCCTGGGAAACATCCAGAGAAGTCCAAGATAGTGTTTTTTAGACTTGCTGCCACGAGCTGAAACGAATGCAGCCAAGAGCGAGCGTCTGTGACTTACGGTTCAAGAGTTATTCACAGAAACATGGTTCTGAACTTTGCTGCCAGCCGCGAAAGCGAAAATAACCAAGATCGAGCGTCTAGGATTTACTTGTCAATAGCTCGCCTGGGAAACATCCAGTGAAGTCAAAGACAGTGCTTCTATACTAATTGCCAGGCGCTGAGACGAATGCCGCCAAGATCGAGAGTCTATGACTTACGGTTCAAGAATTAGCCTCAGAAACAGTGGTTTTGAACATGCTGCCAATAGCTCGCCGGGGAAACATCCTCAGAAGTCCAAGATAGTGTTTTTTTAGACTGGCTGCCACGAGCTGAAACGAATGCAGCCAAGAGCGAGCGTCTGTGACTTACGGTTCAAAAGTTATTCACATAAACATGGTTCTGAACTTTGCTGCCAGCCGCGAAAGCGAAAGCAACCAAGATCGAGCGTCTAGGATTTACTTGTGAATAGCTCGCCTGGAAAACATCCAGAGAAGTCAAAGACAGTGCTTCTATACTAATTGCCAGGCGCTGAGACGAATGCCGCCAAGATCAAGCGTCTAAGACTTACGGTTCAAGAATTAGCCTCAGAAACAGTGGGAAACAGTGCTTCTATACTAATTGCCAGGCGCTGAGACGAATGCCGCCAAGATCGAGCGTCTATGACTTACGGTTCAAGAATTAGCCTCAGAAACAGTGGTTCTGAACATGCTGCCAATAGCTCGCCTGGGAAACATCCAGAGAAGTCCAAGATAGTGTTTTTTTAGACTGGCTGCCACGAGCTGAAACGCATGCAGCCAAGAGCGAGCGTCTGTGACTTACGGTTCAAGATTTATTCACAGAAACATGGTTCTGAACTTTGCTGCCAGCCGCGAAAGCGAAAGTAACCAAGATCGAGCGTCTAGGATTTACTTGTGAATAGCTCGCCTGGGAAACTTTCAGATAAGTCAAAGACAGTGCTTCTCCACTAATTGCCAGGCGCTGAGACGAATGCCGCCAAGATCGAGAGTCTATGACTTACGGTTCAAGAATTAGCCTCAGAAACAGTGGGAAACAGTGCTTCTATACTAATTGCCAGGCGCTGAGACGAATGCCGCCAAGATCGAGCGTCTATGACTTACGGTTCATGAATTAGCCTCAGAAACAGTGGTTTTGAACATGCTGCCAATAGCTCGCCGGGGAAACATCCACAGAAGTCCAAGATAGTGTTTTTTTAGACTGGCTGCCACGAGCTGAAACGAATGCAGCCAAGAGCGAGCGTCTGTGACTTACGGTTCAAAAGTTATTCACATAAACATGGTTCTGAACTTTGCTGCCAGCCGCGAAAGCGAAAGCAACCAAGATCGAGCGTCTAGGATTTACTTGTGAATAGCTCGCCTGGAAAACATCCAGAGAAGTCAAAGACAGTGCTTCTATACTAATTGCCAGGCGCTGAGACGAATGCCGCCAAGATCAAGCGTCTAAGACTTACGGTTCAAGAATTAGCCTCAGAAACAGTGGGAAACAGTGCTTCTATACTAATTGCCAGGCGCTGAGACGAATGCCGCCAAGATCGAGCGTCTATGACTTACGGTTCAAGAATTAGCCTCAGAAACAGTGGGAAACAGTGCTTCTATACTAATTGCCAGGCGCTGAGACGAATGCCGCCAAGATCGAGCGTCTATGACTTACGGTTCAAGAATTAGCCTCAGAAACAGTGGTTCTGAACATGCTGCCAATAGCTCGCCTGGGAAACATCCAGAGAAGTCCAAGATAGTGTTTTTTTAGACTGGCTGCCACGAGCTGAAACGCATGCAGCCAAGAGCGAGCGTCTGTGACTTACGGTTCAAGAGTTATTCACAGAAACATGGTTCTGAACTTTGCTGCCAGCCGCGAAAGCGAAAGTAACCAAGATCGAGCGTCTAGGATTTACTTGTGAATAGCTCGCCTGGGAAACTTTCAGATAAGTCAAAGACAGTGCTTCTCCACTAATTGCCAGGCGCTGAGACGAATGCCGCCAAGATCAAGCGTCTAAGACTTACGGTTCAAGAATTAGCCTCAGAAACAGTGGGAAACAGTGCTTCTATACTAATTGCCAGGCGCTGAGACGAATGCCGCCAAGATCGAGCGTCTATGACTTACGGTTCAAGAATTAGCCTCAGAAACAGTGGTTCAAAACATGCTGCCAATAGCTCGCCTGGGAAACATCCAGAGAAGTCCAAGATAGTGTTTTTTAGACTGGCTGCCACGAGCTGAAACGAATGCAGCCAAGAGCGAGCGTCTGTGACTTACGGTTCAAGAGTTATTCACAGAAACATGGTTCTGAACTTTGCTGCCAGCCGCGAAAGCGAAAATAACCAAGATCGAGCGTCTAGGATTTACTTGTCAATAGCTCGCCTGGGAAACATCCAGAGAAGTCAAAGACAGTGCTTCTATACTAATTGCCAGGCGCTGAGACGAATGCCGCCAAGATCGAGCGTCTATGACTTACGGTTCAATAATTAGCCTCAGAAACAGTGGTTCTGAACATGCTGCCAATAGCTCGCCTGGGAAACATCCAGAGAAGTCCAAGATAGTGTTTTTTTTAGACTGGCTGCCACGAGCTGAAACGAATGCAGCCAAGAGCGAGCGTCTGTGACTTACGGTTCAAAAGTTATTCTCATAAACATGGTTCTGAACTTTGCTGCCAGCCGCGAAAGCGAAAATAACCAAGATCGAGCGTCTAGGATTTACTTGTCAATAGCTCGCCTGGGAAACATCCAGTGAAGTCAAAGACAGTGCTTCTATACTAATTGCCAGGCGCTGAGACGAATGCCGCCAAGATCGAGAGTCTATGACTTACGGTTCAAGAATTAGCCTCAGAAACAGTGGGAAACAGTGCTTCTATACTAATTGCCAGGCGCTGAGACGAATGCCGCCAAGATCGAGCGTCTATGACTTACGGTTCAAGAATTAGCCTCAGAAACAGTGGTTTTGAACATGCTGCCAATAGCTCGCCGGGGAAACATCCACAGAAGTCCAAGATAGTGTTTTTTTAGACTGGCTGCCACGAGCTGAAACGAATGCAGCCAAGAGCGAGCGTCTGTGACTTACGGTTCAAAAGTTATTCACATAAACATGGTTCTGAACTTTGCTGCCAGCCGCGAAAGCGAAAGCAACCAAGATCGAGCGTCTAGGATTTACTTGTGAATAGCTCGCCTGGAAAACATCCAGAGAAGTCAAAGACAGTGCTTCTATACTAATTGCCAGGCGCTGAGACGAATGCCGCCAAGATCAAGCGTCTAAGACTTACGGTTCAAGAATTAGCCTCAGAAACAGTGGGAAACAGTGCTTCTATACTAATTGCCAGGCGCTGAGACGAATGCCGCCAAGATCGAGCGTCTATGACTTACGGTTCAAGAATTAGCCTCAGAAACAGTGGGAAACAGTGCTTCTATACTAATTGCCAGGCGCTGAGACGAATGCCGCCAAGATCGAGCGTCTATGACTTACGGTTCAAGAATTAGCCTCAGAAACAGTGGTTCTGAACATGCTGCCAATAGCTCGCCTGGGAAACATCCAGAGAAGTCCAAGATAGTGTTTTTTTAGACTGGCTGCCACGAGCTGAAACGCATGCAGCCAAGAGCGAGCGTCTGTGACTTACGGTTCAAGAGTTATTCACAGAAACATGGTTCTGAACTTTGCTGCCAGCCGCGAAAGCGAAAGTAACCAAGATCGAGCGTCTAGGATTTACTTGTGAATAGCTCGCCTGGGAAACTTTCAGATAAGTCAAAGACAGTGCTTCTCCACTAATTGCCAGGCGCTGAGACGAATGCCGCCAAGATCAAGCGTCTAAGACTTACGGTTCAAGAATTAGCCTCAGAAACAGTGGGAAACAGTGCTTCTATACTAATTGCCAGGCGCTGAGACGAATGCCGCCAAGATCGAGCGTCTATGACTTACGGTTCAAGAATTAGCCTCAGAAACAGTGGTTTTGAACATGCTGCCAATAGCTCGCCTGGGAAACATACAGAGAAGTCCAAGATAGTGTTTTTTTTAGACTGGCTGCCACGAGCTGAAACGAATGCAGCCAAGAGCGAGCGTCTGTGACTTACGGTTCAAGAGTTATTCACAGAAACATGGTTCTGAACTTTGCTGCCAGCCGCGAAAGCGAAAGTAACCAAGATCGAGCGTCTAGGATTTACTTGTGAATAGCTCGCCTGGGAAACATCCAGAGAAGTCAAAGACAGTGCTTCTATACTAATTGCCAGGCGCTGAGACGAATGCCGCCAAGATCAAGCGTCTAAGACTTACGGTTCAAGAATTAGCCTCAGAAACAGTGGTTCAAAACATGCTGCCAATAGCTCGCCTGGGAAACATCCAGAGAAGTCCAAGATAGTGTTTTTTAGACTGGCTGCCACGAGCTGAAACGAATGCAGCCAAGAGCGAGCGTCTGTGACTTACGGTTCAAGAGTTATTCACAGAAACATGGTTCTGAACTTTGCTGCCAGCCGCGAAAGCGAAAATAACCAAGATCGAGCGTCTAGGATTTACTTGTCAATAGCTCGCCTGGGAAACATCCAGAGAAGTCAAAGACAGTGCTTCTATACTAATTGCCAGGCGCTGAGACGAATGCCGCCAAGATCGAGCGTCTATGACTTACGGTTCAAGAATTAGCCTCAGAAACAGTGGTTTTGAACATGCTGCCAATAGCTCGCCGGGGAAACATCCACAGAAGTCCAAGATAGTGTTTTTTTAGACTGGCTGCCACGAGCTGAAACGAATGCAGCCAAGAGCGAGCGTCTGTGACTTACGGTTCAAAAGTTATTCACATAAACATGGTTCTGAACTTTGCTGCCAGCCGCGAAAGCGAAAGCAACCAAGATCGAGCGTCTAGGATTTACTTGTGAATAGCTCGCCTGGAAAACATCCAGAGAAGTCAAAGACAGTGCTTCTATACTAATTGCCAGGCGCTGAGACGAATGCCGCCAAGATCAAGCGTCTAAGACTTACGGTTCAAGAATTAGCCTCAGAAACAGTGGGAAACAGTGCTTCTATACTAATTGCCAGGCGCTGAGACGAATGCCGCCAAGATCGAGCGTCTATGACTTACGGTTCAAGAATTAGCCTCAGAAACAGTGGGAAACAGTGCTTCTATACTAATTGCCAGGCGCTGAGACGAATGCCGCCAAGATCGAGCGTCTATGACTTACGGTTCAAGAATTAGCCTCAGAAACAGTGGTTCTGAACATGCTGCCAATAGCTCGCCTGGGAAACATCCAGAGAAGTCCAAGATAGTGTTTTTTTAGACTGGCTGCCACGAGCTGAAACGCATGCAGCCAAGAGCGAGCGTCTGTGACTTACGGTTCAAGAGTTATTCACAGAAACATGGTTCTGAACTTTGCTGCCAGCCGCGAAAGCGAAAGTAACCAAGATCGAGCGTCTAGGATTTACTTGTGAATATCTCGCCTGGGAAACTTTCAGATAAGTCAAAGACAGTGCTTCTCCACTAATTGCCAGGCGCTGAGACGAATGCCGCCAAGATCAAGCGTCTAAGACTTACGGTTCAAGAATTAGCCTCAGAAACAGTGGGAAACAGTGCTTCTATACTAATTGCCAGGCGCTGAGACGAATGCCGCCAAGATCGAGCGTCTATGACTTACGGTTCAAGAATTAGCCTCAGAAACAGTGGTTTTGAACATGCTGCCAATAGCTCGCCTGGGAAACATCCAGAGAAGTCCAAGATAGTGTTTTTTAGACTGGCTGCCACGAGCTGAAACGAATGCAGCCAAGAGCGAGCGTCTGTGACTTACGATTCAAGAGTTATTCACAGAAACATGGTTCTGAACTTTGCTGCCAGCCGCGAAAGCGAAAATAACCAAGATCGAGCGTCTAGGATTTACTTGTCAATAGCTCGCCTGGGAAACATCCAGAGAAGTCAAAGACAGTGCTTCTATACTAATTGCCAGGCGCTGAGACGAATGCCGCCAAGATCGAGCGTCTATGACTTACGGTTCAATAATTAGCCTCAGAAACAGTGGTTCTGAACATGCTGCCAATAGCTCGCCTGGGAAACATCCAGAGAAGTCCAAGATAGTGTTTTTTTTAGACTGGCTGCCACGAGCTGAAACGAATGCAGCCAAGAGCGAGCGTCTGTGACTTACGATTCAAGAGTTATTCACAGAAACATGGTTCTGAACTTTGCTGCCAGCCGCGAAAGCGAAAATAACCAAGATCGAGCGTCTAGGATTTACTTGTGAATAGCTCGCCTGGAAAACATCCAGAGAAGTCAAAGACAGTGCTTCTATACTAATTGCCAGGCGCTGAGACGAATGCCGCCAAGATCAAGCGTCTAAGACTTACGGTTCAAGAATTAGCCTCAGAAACAGTGGGAAACAGTGCTTCTATACTAATTGCCAGGCGCTGAGACGAATGCCGCCAAGATCGAGCGTCTATGACTTACGGTTCAAGAATTAGCCTCAGAAACAGTGGGAAACAGTGCTTCTATACTAATTGCCAGGCGCTGAGACGAATGCCGCCAAGATCGAGCGTCTATGACTTACGGTTCAAGAATTAGCCTCAGAAACAGTGGTTCTGAACATGCTGCCAATAGCTCGCCTGGGAAACATCCAGAGAAGTCCAAGATAGTGTTTTTTTAGACTGGCTGCCACGAGCTGAAACGCATGCAGCCAAGAGCGAGCGTCTGTGACTTACGGTTCAAGAGTTATTCACAGAAACATGGTTCTGAACTTTGCTGCCAGCCGCGAAAGCGAAAGTAACCAAGATCGAGCGTCTAGGATTTACTTGTGAATAGCTCGCCTGGGAAACTTTCAGATAAGTCAAAGACAGTGCTTCTCCACTAATTGCCAGGCGCTGAGACGAATGCCGCCAAGATCAAGCGTCTAAGACTTACGGTTCAAGAATTAGCCTCAGAAACAGTGGGAAACAGTGCTTCTATACTAATTGCCAGGCGCTGAGACGAATGCCGCCAAGATCGAGCGTCTATGACTTACGGTTCAAGAATTAGCCTCAGAAACAGTGGTTTTGAACATGCTGCCAATAGCTCGCCTGGGAAACATACAGAGAAGTCCAAGATAGTGTTTTTTTAGACTGGCTGCCACGAGCTGAAACGAATGCAGCCAAGAGCGAGCGTCTGTGACTTACGGTTCAAGAGTTATTCACAGAAACATGGTTCTGAACTTTGCTGCCAGCCGCGAAAGCGAAAGTAACCAAGATCGAGCGTCTAGGATTTACTTGTGAATAGCTCGCCTGGGAAACATCCAGAGAAGTCAAAGACAGTGCTTCTATACTAATTGCCAGGCGCTGAGACGAATGCCGCCAAGATCAAGCGTCTAAGACTTACGGTTCAATAATTAGCCTCAGAAACAGTGGGAAACAGTGCTTCTATACTAATTGCCAGGCGCTGAGACGGATGCCGCCAAGATCGAGCGTCTATGACTTACGGTTCAAGAATTAGCCTCAGAAACAGTGGTTCAAAACATGCTGCCAATAGCTCGCCTGGGAAACATCCAGAGAAGTCCAAGATAGTGTTTTTTAGACTGGCTGCCACGAGCTGAAACGAATGCAGCCAAGAGCGAGCGTCTGTGACTTACGGTTCAAGAGTTATTCACAGAAACATGGTTCTGAACTTTGCTGCCAGCCGCGAAAGCGAAAATAACCAAGATCGAGCGTCTAGGATTTACTTGTCAATAGCTCGCCTGGGAAACATCCAGAGAAGTCAAAGACAGTGCTTCTATACTAATTGCCAGGCGCTGAGACGAGTGCCGCCAAGATCGAGCGTCTATGACTTACGGTTCAATAATTAGCCTCAGAAACAGTGGTTCTGAACATGCTGCCAATAGCTCGCCTGGGAAACATCCAGAGAAGTCCAAGATAGTGTTTTTTTTAGACTGGCTTCCACGAGCTGAAACGAATGCAGCCAAGAGCGAGCGTCTGTGACTTACGGTTCAAAAGTTATTCTCATAAACATGGTTCTGAACTTTGCTGCCAGCCGCGAAAGCGAAAATAACCAAGATCGAGCGTCTAGGATTTACTTGTCAATAGCTCGCCTGGGAAACATCCAGTGAAGTCAAAGACAGTGCTTCTATACTAATTGCCAGGCGCTGAGACGAATGCCGCCAAGATCGAGAGTCTATGACTTACGGTTCAAGAATTAGCCTCAGAAACAGTGGGAAACAGTGCTTCTATACTAATTGCCAGGCGCTGAGACGAATGCCGCCAAGATCGAGCGTCTATGACTTACGGTTCAAGAATTAGCCTCAGAAACAGTGGTTTTGAACATGCTGCCAATAGCTCGCCGGGGAAACATCCACAGAAGTCCAAGATAGTGTTTTTTTAGACTGGCTGCCACGAGCTGAAACGAATGCAGCCAAGAGCGAGCGTCTGTGACTTACGGTTCAAAAGTTATTCACATAAACATGGTTCTGAACTTTGCTGCCAGCCGCGAAAGCGAAAGCAACCAAGATCGAGCGTCTAGGATTTACTTGTGAATAGCTCGCCTGGAAAACATCCAGAGAAGTCAAAGACAGTGCTTCTATACTAATTGCCAGGCGCTGAGACGAATGCCGCCAAGATCAAGCGTCTAAGACTTACGGTTCAAGAATTAGCCTCAGAAACAGTGGGAAACAGTGCTTCTATACTAATTGCCAGGCGCTGAGACGAATGCCGCCAAGATCGAGCGTCTATGACTTACGGTTCAAGAATTAGCCTCAGAAACAGTGGTTTTGAACATGCTGCCAATAGCTCGCCTGGGAAACATACAGAGAAGTCCAAGATAGTGTTTTTTTTTAGACTGGCTGCCACGAGCTGAAACGAATGCAGCCAAAAGCGAGCGTCTGTGACTTACGGTTCAAGAGTCATTCACAGAAACATGGTTCTGAACTTTGCTGCCAGCCGCGAAAGCGAAAGTAACCAAGATCGAGCGTCTAGGATTTACTTGTGAATAGCTCGCCTGGGAAACATCCAGAGAAGTCAAAGACAGTGCTTCTATACTAATTGCCAGGCGCTGAGACGAATGCCGCCAAGATCAAGAGTCTAAGACTTACGGTTCAAGAATTAGCCTCAGAAACAGTGGGAAACAGTGCTTCTATACTAATTGCCAGGCGCTGAGACGAATGCCGCCAAGATCGAGCGTCTATGACTTACGGTTCAAGAATTAGCCTCAGAAACAGTGGTTCAAAACATGCTGCCAATAGCTCGCCTGGGAAACATCCAGAGAAGTCCAAGATGGTGTTTTTTAGACTGGCTGCCACGAGCTGAAACGAATGCAGCCAAGAGCGAGCGTCTGTGACTTACGGTTCAAGAGTTATTCACAGAAACATGGTTCTGAACTTTGCTGCCAGCCGCGAAAGCGAAAATAACCAAGATCGAGCGTCTAGGATTTACTTGTCAATAGCTCGCCTGGGAAACATCCAGAGAAGTCAAAGACAGTGCTTCTATACTAATTGCCAGGCGCTGAGACGAATGCCGCCAAGATCGAGCGTCTATGACTTACGGTTCAATAATTAGCCTCAGAAACAGTGGTTCTGAACATGCTGCCAATAGCTCGCCTGGGAAACATCCAGAGAAGTCCAAGATAGTGTTTTTTTTAGACTGGCTGCCACGAGCTGAAACGAATGCAGCCAAGAGCGAGCGTCTGTGACTTACGGTTCAAAAGTTATTCTCATAAACATGGTTCTGAACTTTGCTGCCAGCCGCGAAAGCGAAAATAACCAAGATCGAGCGTCTAGGATTTACTTGTCAATAGCTCGCCTGGGAAACATCCAGTGAAGTCAAAGACAGTGCTTCTATACTAATTGCCAGGCGCTGAGACGAATGCCGCCAAGATCGAGAGTCTATGACTTACGGTTCAAGAATTAGCCTCAGAAACAGTGGGAAACAGTGCTTCTATACTAATTGCCAGGCGCTGAGACGAATGCCGCCAAGATCGAGCGTCTATGACTTACGGTTCAAGAATTAGCCTCAGAAACAGTGGTTCTGAACATGCTGCCAATAGCTCGCCGGGGAAACATCCACAGAAGTCCAAGATAGTGTTTTTTTAGACTGGCTGCCACGAGCTGAAACGAATGCAGCCGAGAGCGAGCGTCTGTGACTTACGGTTCAAAAGTTATTCACATAAACATGGTTCTGAACTTTGCTGCCAGCCGCGAAAGCGAAAGTAACCAAGATCGAGCGTCTAGGATTTACTTGTGAATAGCTCGCCTGGGAAACTTTCAGATAAGTCAAAGACAGTGCTTCTCCACTAATTGCCAGGCGCTGAGACGAATGCCGCCAAGATCAAGCGTCTAAGACTTACGGTTCAAGAATTAGCCTCAGAAACAGTGGGAAACAGTGCTTCTATACTAATTGCCAGGCGCTGAGACGAATGCCGCCAAGATCGAGCGTCTATGACTTACGGTTCAAGAATTAGCCTCAGAAACAGTGGTTTTGAACATGCTGCCAATAGCTCGCCTGGGAAACATACAGAGAAGTCCATGATAGTGTTTTTTTTAGACTGGCTGCCACGAGCTGAAACGAATGCAGCCAAGAGCGAGCGTCTGTGACTTACGGTTCAAGAGTTATTCACAGAAACATGGTTCTGAACTTTGCTGCCAGCCGCGAAAGCGAAAGTAACCAAGATCGAGCGTCTAGGATTTACTTGTGAATAGCTCGCCTGGGAAACATCCAGAGAAGTCAAAGACAGTGCTTCTATACTAATTGCCAGGCGCTGAGACGAATGCCGCCAAGATCAAGCGTCTAAGACTTACGGTTCAAGAATTAGCCTCAGAAACAGTGGGAAACAGTGCTTCTATACTAATTGCCAGGCGCTGAGACCAATGCCGCCAAGATCGAGCGTCTATGACTTACGGTTCAAGAATTAGCCTCAGAAACAGTGGTTCAAAACATGCTGCCAATAGCTCGCCTGGGAAACATCCAGAGAAGTCCAAGATAGTGTTTTTTAGACTGGCTGCCACGAGCTGAAACGAATGCAGCCAAGAGCGAGCGTCTGTGACTTACGATTCAAGAGTTATTCACAGAAACATGGTTCTGAACTTTGCTGCCAGCCGCGAAAGCGAAAATAACCAAGATCGAGCGTCTAGGATTTACTTGTCAATAGCTCGCCTGGGAAACATCCAGAGAAGTCAAAGACAGTGCTTCTATACTAATTGCCAGGCGCTGAGAAGA
Organism: Rhinoderma darwinii; assembly: GCF_050947455.1. NCBI lineage: Eukaryota > Metazoa > Chordata > Amphibia > Anura > Rhinodermatidae > Rhinoderma > Rhinoderma darwinii. Next base: position 11,702 of record NW_027463058.1, read on the forward strand.
ATGCCGCCAAGATCGAGCGTCTATGACTTACGGTTCAATAATTAGCCCCAGAAACAGTGGTTCTGAACATGCTGCCAATAGCTCGCCTGGGAAACATCCAGAGAAGTCCAAGATAGTGTTTTTTTAGACTGGCTGCCACGAGCTGAAACGAATGCAGCCAAGAGCGAGCGTCTGTGACTTACGGTTCAAAAGTTATTCTCATAAACATGGTTCTGAACTTTGCTGCAGGCCGCGAAAGCGAAAATAACCAAGATCGAGCGTCTAGGATTTACTTGTCAATAGCTCGCCTGGGAAACATCCAGAGAAGTCAAAGACAGTGCTTCTATACTAATTGCCAGGCGCTGAGACGAATGCCGCCAAGATCGAGCGTCTATGACTTACGGTTCAAGAATTAGCCTCAGAAACAGTGGTTCTGAACATGCTGCTAATAGCTCGCCTGGGAAACATCCAGAGAAGTCCAAGATAGTGTTTTTTTTAGACTGGCTGCCACGAGCTGAAACGAATGCAGCCAAGAGCGAGCGTCTGTGACTTACGGTTCAAGAGTTATTCACAGAAACATGGTTCTGAACTTTGCTGCCAGCCGCGAAAGCGAAAATAACCAAGATCGAGCGTCTAGGATTTACTTGTCAATAGCTCGCCTGGGAAACATCCAGAGAAGTCAAAGATAGTGCTTCCATACTAATTGCCAGGCGCTGAGACGAATGCCGCCAAGATCAAGCGTCTAAGACTTACGGTTCAAGTATTAGCCTCAGAAACAGTGGGAAACAGTGCTTCTATACTAATTGCCAGGCGCTGAGACGAATGCCGCCAAGATCGAGCGTCTATGACTTACGGTTCAAGAATTAGCCTCAGAAACAGTGGTTTTGAACATGCTGCCAATAGCTCGCCGGGGAAACATCCAGAGAAGTCCAAGACAGTGTTTTTTAGACTGGCTGCCACGAGCTGAAACGAATGCAGCCAAGAGCGAGCGTCTGTGACTTACGGTTCAAAAGTTATTCACATAAACTTGGTTCTGAACTTTGCTGCCAGCCGCGAAAGCGAAAGCAACCAAGATCGAGCGTCTAGGATTTACTTGTGAATAGCTCGCCTGGAAAACATCCAGAGAAGTCAAAGACAGTGCTTCTATACTAATTGCCAGGCGCTGAGACGAATGCCGCCAAGATCGAGCGTCTATGACTTACGGTTCAAGAATTAGCCTCAGAAACAGTGGGAAACAGTGCTTCTATACTAATTGCCAGGCGCTGAGACGAATGCCGCCAAGATCGAGCGTCTATGACTTACGGTTCAAGAATTAGCCTCAGAAACAGTGGTTCTGAACATGCTGCCAATAGCTCGCCTGGGAAACATCCAGAGAAGTCCAAGATAGTGTTTTTTTTAGACTGGCTGCCACGAGCTGAAACGAATGCAGCCAAGAGCGAGCGTCTGTGACTTACGGTTCAAAAGTTATACTCATAAACATGGTTCTGAACTTTGCTGCCAGCCGCGAAAGCGAAAATAACCAAGATCGAGCGTCTAGGATTTACTTGTCAATAGCTCGCCTGGGAAACATCCAGTGAAGTCAAAGACAGTGCTTCTATACTAATTGCCAGGCGCTGAGACGAATGCCGCCAAGATCGAGAGTCTATGACTTACGGTTCAAGAATTAGCCTCAGAAACAGTGGGAAACAGTGCTTCTATACTAATTTCCAGGTGCAGAGACGAATGCCGCCAAGATCGAGCGTCTATGACTTACGGTTCAAGAGTTATTCACAGAAACATGGTTCTGAACTTTGCTGCCAGCCGCGAAAGCGAAAGTAACCAAGATCGAGCGTCTAGGATTTACTTGTGAATAGCTCGCCTGGGAAACATTCAGATAAGTCAAAGACAGTGCTTCTATACTAATTGCCAGGCGCTGAGACGAATGCCGCCAAGATCGAGCGTCTATGACTTACGGTTCAAGAATTAGCCTCAGAAACAGTGGTTTTGAACATGCTGCCAATAGCTCGCCTGGGAAACATCCAGAGAAGTCCAAGATAGTGTTTTTTTAGACTGCCTGCCACGAGCTGAAACGAATGCAGCCAAGAGCGAGCGTCTGTGACTTACGGTTCAAGAGTTATTCACAGAAACATGGTTCTGAACTTTGCTGCCAGCCGCGAAAGCGAAAGTAACCAAGATCGAGCGTCTAGGATTTACTTGTCAATAGCTCGCCTGGGAAACATCCAGAGAAGTCAAAGACAGTGCTTCTATACTAATTGCCAGGCGCTGAGACGAATGCCGCCAAGATCGAGCGTCTATGACTTACGGTTCAAGAATTAGCCTCAGAAACAGTGGTTCTGAACATGCTGCTAATAGCTCGCCTGGGAAACATCCAGAGAAGTCCAAGATAGTGTTTTTTTTAGACTGGCTGCCACGAGCTGAAACGAATGCAGCCAAGAGCGAGCGTCTGTGACTTACGGTTCAAGAGTTATTCACAGAAACATGGTTCTGAACTTTGCTGCCAGCCGCGAAAGCGAAAATAACCAAGATCGAGCGTCTAGGATTTACTTGTCAATAGCTCGCCTGGGAAACATCCAGAGAAGTCAAAGATAGTGCTTCCATACTAATTGCCAGGCGCTGAGACGAATGCCGCCAAGATCAAGCGTCTAAGACTTACGGTTCAAGAATTAGCCTCAGAAACAGTGGGAAACAGTGCTTCTATACTAATTGCCAGGCGCTGAGACGAATGCCGCCAAGATCGAGCGTCTATGACTTACGGTTCAAGAATTAGCCTCAGAAACAGTGGTTTTGAACATGCTGCCAATAGCTCGCCGGGGAAACATCCAGAGAAGTCCAAGACAGTGTTTTTTAGACTGGCTGCCACGAGCTGAAACGAATGCAGCCAAGAGCGAGCGTCTGTGACTTACGGTTCAAAAGTTATTCACATAAACTTGGTTCTGAACTTTGCTGCCAGCCGCGAAAGCGAAAGCAACCAAGATCGAGCGTCTAGGATTTACTTGTGAATAGCTCGCCTGGAAAACATCCAGAGAAGTCAAAGACAGTGCTTCTATACTAATTGCCAGGCGCTGAGACGAATGCCGCCAAGATCAAGCGTCTAAGACTTACGGTTCAAGAATTAGCCTCAGAAACAGTGGGAAACAGTGCTTCTATACTAATTGCCAGGCGCTGAGACCAATGCCGCCAAGATCGAGCGTCTATGACTTACGGTTCAAGAATTAGCCTCAGAAACAGTGGTTCAAAACATGCTGCCAATAGCTCGCCTGGGAAACATCCAGAGAAGTCCAAGATAGTGTTTTTTAGACTGGCTGCCACGAGCTGAAACGAATGCAGCCAAGAGCGAGCGTCTGTGACTTACGATTCAAGAGTTATTCACAGAAACATGGTTCTGAACTTTGCTGCCAGCCGCGAAAGCGAAAATAACCAAGATCGAGCGTCTAGGATTTACTTGTCAATAGCTCGCCTGGGAAACATCCAGAGAAGTCAAAGACAGTGCTTCTATACTAATTGCCAGGCGCTGAGAAGAATGCCGCCAAGATCGAGCGTCTATGACTTACGGTTCAATAATTAGCCTCAGAAACAGTGGTTCTGAACATGCTGCCAATAGCTCGCCTGGGAAACATCCAGAGAAGTCCAAGATAGTGTTTTTTTAGACTGGCTGCCACGAGCTGAAACGAATGCAGCCAAGAGCGAGCGTCTGTGACTTACGGTTCAAAAGTTATTCTCATAAACATGGTTCTGAACTTTGCTGCAGGCCGCGAAAGCGAAAATAACCAAGATCGAGCGTCTAGGATTTACTTGTCAATAGCTCGCCTGGGAAACATCCAGAGAAGTCAAAGACAGTGCTTCTATACTAATTGCCAGGCGCTGAGACGAATGCCGCCAAGATCGAGCGTCTATGACTTACGGTTCAAGAATTAGCCTCAGAAACAGTGGTTCTGAACATGCTGCTAATAGCTCGCCTGGGAAACATCAAGAGAAGTCCAAGATAGTGTTTTTTTTAGACTGGCTGCCACGAGCTGAAACGAATGCAGCCAAGAGCGAGCGTCTGTGACTTACGGTTCAAGAGTTATTCACAGAAACATGGTTCTGAACTTTGCTGCCAGCCGCGAAAGCGAAAATAACCAAGATCGAGCGTCTAGGATTTACTTGTCAATAGCTCGCCTGGGAAACATCCAGAGAAGTCAAAGATAGTGCTTCCATACTAATTGCCAGGCGCTGAGACGAATGCCGCCAAGATCAAGCGTCTAAGACTTACGGTTCAAGTATTAGCCTCAGAAACAGTGGGAAACAGTGCTTCTATACTAATTGCCAGGCGCTGAGACGAATGCCGCCAAGATCGAGCGTCTATGACTTACGGTTCAAGAATTAGCCTCAGAAACAGTGGTTTTGAACATGCTGCCAATAGCTCGCCGGGGAAACATCCAGAGAAGTCCAAGACAGTGTTTTTTAGACTGGCTGCCACGAGCTGAAACGAATGCAGCCAAGAGCGAGCGTCTGTGACTTACGGTTCAAAAGTTATTCACATAAACTTGGTTCTGAACTTTGCTGCCAGCCGCGAAAGCGAAAGCAACCAAGATCGAGCGTCTAGGATTTACTTGTGAATAGCTCGCCTGGAAAACATCCAGAGAAGTCAAAGACAGTGCTTCTATACTAATTGCCAGGCGCTGAGACGAATGCCGCCAAGATCGAGCGTCTATGACTTACGGTTCAAGAATTAGCCTCAGAAACAGTGGGAAACAGTGCTTCTATACTAATTGCCAGGCGCTGAGACGAATGCCGCCAAGATCGAGCGTCTATGACTTACGGTTCAAGAATTAGCCTCAGAAACAGTGGTTCTGAACATGCTGCCAATAGCTCGCCTGGGAAACATCCAGAGAAGTCCAAGATAGTGTTTTTTTTAGACTGGCTGCCACGAGCTGAAACGAATGCAGCCAAGAGCGAGCGTCTGTGACTTACGGTTCAAAAGTTATACTCATAAACATGGTTCTGAACTTTGCTGCCAGCCGCGAAAGCGAAAATAACCAAGATCGAGCGTCTAGGATTTACTTGTCAATAGCTCGCCTGGGAAACATCCAGTGAAGTCAAAGACAGTGCTTCTATACTAATTGCCAGGCGCTGAGACGAATGCCGCCAAGATCGAGAGTCTATGACTTACGGTTCAAGAATTAGCCTCAGAAACAGTGGGAAACAGTGCTTCTATACTAATTTCCAGGTGCAGAGACGAATGCCGCCAAGATCGAGCGTCTATGACTTACGGTTCAAGAGTTATTCACAGAAACATGGTTCTGAACTTTGCTGCCAGCCGCGAAAGCGAAAGTAACCAAGATCGAGCGTCTAGGATTTACTTGTGAATAGCTCGCCTGGGAAACATTCAGATAAGTCAAAGACAGTGCTTCTATACTAATTGCCAGGCGCTGAGACGAATGCCGCCAAGATCGAGCGTCTATGACTTACGGTTCAAGAATTAGCCTCAGAAACAGTGGTTTTGAACATGCTGCCAATAGCTCGCCTGGGAAACATCCAGAGAAGTCCAAGATAGTGTTTTTTTAGACTGCCTGCCACGAGCTGAAACGAATGCAGCCAAGAGCGAGCGTCTGTGACTTACGGTTCAAGAGTTATTCACAGAAACATGGTTCTGAACTTTGCTGCCAGCCGCGAAAGCGAAAGTAACCAAGATCGAGCGTCTAGGATTTACTTGTCAATAGCTCGCCTGGGAAACATCCAGAGAAGTCAAAGACAGTGCTTCTATACTAATTGCCAGGCGCTGAGACGAATGCCGCCAAGATCGAGCGTCTATGACTTACGGTTCAAGAATTAGCCTCAGAAACAGTGGTTCTGAACATGCTGCTAATAGCTCGCCTGGGAAACATCCAGAGAAGTCCAAGATAGTGTTTTTTTTAGACTGGCTGCCACGAGCTGAAACGAATGCAGCCAAGAGCGAGCGTCTGTGACTTACGGTTCAAGAGTTATTCACAGAAACATGGTTCTGAACTTTGCTGCCAGCCGCGAAAGCGAAAATAACCAAGATCGAGCGTCTAGGATTTACTTGTCAATAGCTCGCCTGGGAAACATCCAGAGAAGTCAAAGATAGTGCTTCCATACTAATTGCCAGGCGCTGAGACGAATGCCGCCAAGATCAAGCGTCTAAGACTTACGGTTCAAGAATTAGCCTCAGAAACAGTGGGAAACAGTGCTTCTATACTAATTGCCAGGCGCTGAGACGAATGCCGCCAAGATCGAGCGTCTATGACTTACGGTTCAAGAATTAGCCTCAGAAACAGTGGTTTTGAACATGCTGCCAATAGCTCGCCGGGGAAACATCCAGAGAAGTCCAAGACAGTGTTTTTTAGACTGGCTGCCACGAGCTGAAACGAATGCAGCCAAGAGCGAGCGTCTGTGACTTACGGTTCAAAAGTTATTCACATAAACTTGGTTCTGAACTTTGCTGCCAGCCGCGAAAGCGAAAGCAACCAAGATCGAGCGTCTAGGATTTACTTGTGAATAGCTCGCCTGGAAAACATCCAGAGAAGTCAAAGACAGTGCTTCTATACTAATTGCCAGGCGCTGAGACGAATGCCGCCAAGATCAAGCGTCTAAGACTTACGGTTCAAGAATTAGCCTCAGAAACAGTGGGAAACAGTGCTTCTATACTAATTGCCAGGCGCTGAGACGAATGCCGCCAAGATCGAGCGTCTATGACTTACGGTTCAAGAATTAGCCTCAGAAACAGTGGGAAACAGTGCTTCTATACTAATTGCCAGGTGCTGAGACGAATGCCGCCAAGATCGAGCGTCTATGACTTACGGTTCAAGAATTAGCCTCAGAAACAGTGGTTCTGAACATGCTGCCAATAGCTCGCCTGGGAAACATCCAGAGAAGTCCAAGATAGTGTTTTTTTTAGACTGGCTGCCACGAGCTGAAACGAATGCAGCCAAGAGCGAGCGTCTGTGACTTACGGTTCAAAAGTTATTCTCATAAACATGGTTCTGAACTTTGCTGCCAGCCGCGAAAGCGAAAATAACCAAGATCGAGCGTCTAGGATTTACTTGTCAATAGCTCGCCTGGGAAACATCCAGTGAAGTCAAAGACAGTGCTTCTATACTAATTGCCAGGCGCTGAGACGAATGCCGCCAAGATCGAGAGTCTATGACTTACGGTTCAAGAATTAGCCTCAGAAACAGTGGGAAACAGTGCTTCTATACTAATTTCCAGGTGCAGAGACGAATGCCGCCAAGATCGAGCGTCTATGACTTACGGTTCAAGAGTTATTCACAGAAACATGGTTCTGAACTTTGCTGCCAGCCGCGAAAGCGAAAGTAACCAAGATCGAGCGTCTAGGATTTACTTGTGAATAGCTCGCCTGGGAAACATTCAGATAAGTCAAAGACAGTGCTTCTATACTAATTGCCAGGCGCTGAGACGAATGCCGCCAAGATCGAGCGTCTATGACTTACGGTTCAAGAATTAGCCTCAGAAACAGTGGTTTTGAACATGCTGCCAATAGCTCGCCTGGGAAACATCCAGAGAAGTCCAAGATAGTGTTTTTTTAGACTGCCTGCCACGAGCTGAAACGAATGCAGCCAAGAGCGAGCGTCTGTGACTTACGGTTCAAGAGTTATTCACAGAAACATGGTTCTGAACTTTGCTGCCAGCCGCGAAAGCGAAAGTAACCAAGATCGAGCGTCTAGGATTTACTTGTCAATAGCTCGCCTGGGAAACATCCAGAGAAGTCAAAGACAGTGCTTCTATACTAATTGCCAGGCGCTGAGACGAATGCCGCCAAGATCGAGCGTCTATGACTTACGGTTCAAGAATTAGCCTCAGAAACAGTGGTTCTGAACATGCTGCTAATAGCTCGCCTGGGAAACATCCAGAGAAGTCCAAGATAGTGTTTTTTTAGACTGGCTGCCACGAGCTGAAACGAATGCAGCCAAGAGCGAGCGTCTGTGACTTACGGTTCAAGAGTTATTCACAGAAACATGGTTCTGAACTTTGCTGCCAGCCGCGAAAGCGAAAATAACCAAGATCGAGCGTCTAGGATTTACTTGTCAATAGCTCGCCTGGGAAACATCCAGAGAAGTCAAAGATAGTGCTTCCATACTAATTGCCAGGCGCTGAGACGAATGCCGCCAAGATCAAGCGTCTAAGACTTACGGTTCAAGAATTAGCCTCAGAAACAGTGGGAAACAGTGCTTCTATACTAATTGCCAGGCGCTGAGACGAATGCCGCCAAGATCGAGCGTCTATGACTTACGGTTCAAGAATTAGCCTCAGAAACAGTGGGAAACAGTGCTTCTATACTAATTGCCAGGCGCTGAGACGAATGCCGCCAAGATCGAGCGTCTATGACTTACGGTTCAAGAATTAGCCTCAGAAACAGTGGTTCTGAACATGCTGCCAATAGCTCGCCTGGGAAACATCCAGAGAAGTCCAAGATAGTGTTTTTTTAGACTGGCTGCCACGAGCTGAAACGCATGCAGCCAAGAGCGAGCGTCTGTGACTTACGGTTCAAGAGTTATTCATAGAAACATGGTTCTGAACTTTGCTGCCAGCCGCGAAAGCGAAAGTAACCAAGATCGAGCGTCTAGGATTTACTTGTGAATAGCTCGCCTGGGAAACATCCAGAGAAGTCAAAGACAGTGCTTCTATACTAATTGCCAGGCGCTGAGACGAATGCCGCCAAGATCAAGCGTCTAAGACTTACGGTTCAAGAATTAGCCTCAGAAACAGTGGGAAACAGTGCTTCTATACTAATTGCCAGGCGCTGAGACGAATGCCGCCAAGATCGAGCGTCTATGACTTACGGTTCAAGAATTAGCCTCAGAAACAGTGGTTCAAAACATGCTGCCAATAGCTCGCCTGGGAAACATCCAGAGAAGTCCAAGATAGTGTTTTTTAGACTGGCTGCCACGAGCTGAAACGAATGCAGCCAAGAGCGAGCGTCTGTGACTTACGGTTCAAGAGTTATTCACAGAAACATGGTTCTGAACTTTGCTGCCAGCCGCGAAAGCGAAAATAACCAAGATCGAGCGTCTAGGATTTACTTGTCAATAGCTCGCCTGGGAAACATCCAGAGAAGTCAAAGACAGTGCTTCTATACTAATTGCCAGGCGCTGAGACGAATGCCGCCAAGATCGAGCGTCTATGACTTACGGTTCAATAATTAGCCTCAGAAACAGTGGTTCTGAACATGCTGCCAATAGCTCGCCTGGGAAACATCCAGAGAAGTCCAAGATAGTGTTTTTTTAGACTGACTGCCACGAGCTGAAACGAATGCAACCAAGAGCGAGCGTCTGTGACTTACGGTTCAAAAGTTATTCTCATAAACATGGTTCTGAACTTTGCTGCCAGCCGCGAAAGCGAAAATAACCAAGATTGAGCGTCTAGGATTTACTTGTCAATAGCTCGCCTGGGAAACATCCAGTGAAGTCAAAGACAGTGCTTCTATACTAATTGCCAGGCGCTGAGACGAATGCCGCCAAGATCGAGAGTCTATGACTTACGGTTCAAGAATTAGCCTCAGAAACAGTGGGAAACAGTGCTTCTATACTAATTGCCAGGCGCTGAGACGAATGCCGCCAAGATCGAGCGTCTATGACTTACGGTTCAAGAATTAGCCTCAGAAACAGTGGTTTTGAACATGCTGCCAATAGCTCGCCGGGGAAACATCCACAGAAGTCCAAGATAGTGTTTTTTTAGACTGGCTGCCACGAGCTGAAACGAATGCAGCCAAGAGCGAGCGTCTGTGACTTACGGTTCAAAAGTTATTCACATAAACATGGTTCTGAACTTTGCTGCCAGCCGCGAAAGCGAAAGCAACCAAGATCGAGCGTCTAGGATTTACTTGTGAATAGCTCGCCTGGAAAACATCCAGAGAAGTCAAAGACAGTGCTTCTATACTAATTGCCAGGCGCTGAGACGAATGCCGCCAAGATCAAGCGTCTAAGACTTACGGTTCAAGAATTAGCCTCAGAAACAGTGGGAAACAGTGCTTCTATACTAATTGCCAGGCGCTGAGACGAATGCCGCCAAGATCGAGCGTCTATGACTTACGGTTCAAGAATTAGCCTCAGAAACAGTGGTTTTGAACATGCTGCCAATAGCTCGCCTGGGAAACATACAGAGAAGTCCAAGATAGTGTTTTTTTTTAGACTGGCTGCCACGAGCTGAAACGAATGCAGCCAAGAGCGAGCGTCTGTGACTTACGGTTCAAGAGTCATTCACAGAAACATGGTTCTGAACTTTGCTGCCAGCCGCGAAAGCGAAAGTAACCAAGATCGAGCGTCTAGGATTTACTTGTGAATAGCTCGCCTGGGAAACATCCAGAGAAGTCAAAGACAGTGCTCCTATACTAATTGCCAGGCGCTGAGACGAATGCCGCCAAGATCAAGAGTCTAAGACTTACGGTTCAAGAATTAGCCTCAGAAACAGTGGGAAACAGTGCTTCTATACTAATTGCCAGGCGCTGAGACGAATGCCGCCAAGATCAAGCGTCTATGACTTACGGTTCAAGAATTAGCCTCAGAAACAGTGGTTCAAAACATGCTGCCAATAGCTCGCCTGGGAAACATCCAGAGAAGTCCAAGATAGTGTTTTTTAGACTGGCTGCCACGAGCTGAAACGAATGCAGCCAATAGAGAGCGTCTGTGACTTACGGTTCAAGAGTTATTCACAGAAACATGGTTCTGAACTTTGCTGCCAGCCGCGAAAGCGAAAATAACCAAGATCGAGCGTCTAGGATTTACTTGTCAATAGCTCGCCTGGGAAACATCCAGAGAAGTCAAAGACAGTGCTTCTATACTAATTGCCAGGCGCTGAGACGAATGCCGCCAAGATCGAGCGTCTATGACTTACGGTTCAATAATTAGCCTCAGAAACAGTGGTTCTGAACATGCTGCCAATAGCTCGCCTGGGAAACATCCAGAGAAGTCCAAGATAGTGTTTTTTTTAGACTGGCTGCCACGAGCTGAAACGAATGCAGCCAAGAGCGAGCGTCTGTGACTTACGGTTCAAAAGTTATTCTCATAAACATGGTTCTGAACTTTGCTGCCAGCCGCGAAAGCGAAAATAACCAAGATCGAACGTCTAGGATTTACTTGTCAATAGCTCGCCTGGGAAACATCCAGTGAAGTCAAAGACAGTGCTTCTATACTAATTGCCAGGCGCTGAGACGAATGCCGCCAAGATCGAGAGTCTATGACTTACGGTTCAAGAATTAGCCTCAGAAACAGTGGGAAACAGTGCTTCTATACTAATTGCCAGGCGCTGAGACGAATGCCGCCAAGATCGAGCGTCTATGACTTACGGTTCAAGAATTAGCCTCAGAAACGGTGGTTCTGAACATGCTGCCAATAGCTCGCCTGGGAAACATCCAGAGAAGTCCAAGATAGTGTTTTTTTAGACTGGCTGCCACGAGCTGAAACGCATGCAGCCAAGAGCGAGCGTCTGTGACTTACGGTTCAAGAGTTATTCACAGAAACATGGTTCTGAACTTTGCTGCCAGCCGCGAAAGCGAAAGTAACCAAGATCGAGCGTCTAGGATTTACTTGTGAATAGCTCGCCTGGGAAACATCCAGAGAAGTCAAAGACAGTGCTTCTATACTAATTGCCAGGCGCTGAGACGAATGCCGCCAAGATCAAGCGTCTAAGACTTACGGTTCAAGAATTAGCCTCAGAAACAGTGGGAAACAGTGCTTCTATACTAATTGCCAGGCGCTGAGACGAATGCCGCCAAGATCGAGCGTCTATGACTTACGGTTCAAGAATTAGCCTCAGAAACAGTGGTTCAAAACATGCTGCCAATAGCTCGCCTGGGAAACATCCAGAGAAGTCCAAGATAGTGTTTTTTAGACTGGCTGCCACGAGCTGAAACGAATGCAGCCAAGAGCGAGCGTCTGTGACTTACGGTTCAAGAGTTATTCACAGAAACATGGTTCTGAACTTTGCTGCCAGCCGCGAAAGCGAAAATAACCAAGATCGAGCGTCTAGGATTTACTTGTCAATAGCTCGCCTGGGAAACATCCAGAGAAGTCAAAGACAGTGCTTCTATACTAATTGCCAGGCGCTGAGACGAATGCCGCCAAGATCGAGCGTCTATGACTTACGGTTCAATAATTAGCCTCAGAAACAGTGGTTCTGAACATGCTGCCAATAGCTCGCCTGGGAAACATCCAGAGAAGTCCAAGATAGTGTTTTTTTTTAGACTGGCTGCCACGAGCTGAAACGAATGCAACTAAGAGCGAGCGTCTGTGACTTACGGTTCAAAAGTTATTCTCATAAACATGGTTCTGAACTTTGCTGCCAGCCGCGAAAGCGAAAATAACCAAGATCGAGCGTCTAGGATTTACTTGTCAATAGCTCGCCTGGGAAACATCCAGTGAAGTCAAAGACAGTGCTTCTATACTAATTGCCAGGCGCTGAGACGAATGCCGCCAAGATCGAGAGTCTATGACTTACGGTTCAAGAATTAGCCTCAGAAACAGTGCTTCTATACTAATTGCCAGGCGCTGAGACGAATGCCGCCAAGATCGAGCGTCTATGACTTACGGTTCAAGAATTAGCCTCAGAAACAGTGGTTTTGAACATGCTGCCAATAGCTCGCCGGGGAAACATCCACAGAAGTCCAAGATAGTGTTTTTTTTAGACTGGCTGCCACGAGCTGAAACGAATGCAGCCAAGAGCGAGCGTCTGTGACTTACGGTTCAAAAGTTATTCACATAAACATGGTTCTGAACTTTGCTGCCAGCCGCGAAAGCGAAAGCAACCAAGATCGAGCGTCTAGGATTTACTTGTGAATAGCTCGCCTGGAAAACATCCAGAGAAGTCAAAGACAGTGCTTCTATACTAATTGCCAGGCGCTGAGACGAATGCCGCCAAGATCAAGCGTCTAAGACTTACGGTTCAAGAATTAGCCTCAGAAACAGTGGGAAACAGTGCTTCTATACTAATTGCCAGGCGCTGAGACGAATGCCGCCAAGATCGAGCGTCTATGACTTACGGTTCAAGAATTAGCCTCAGAAACAGTGGTTTTGAACATGCTGCCAATAGCTCGCCTGGGAAACATACAGAGAAGTCCAAGATAGTGTTTTTTTTTAGACTGGCTGCCACGAGCTGAAACGAATGCAGCCAAGAGCGAGCGTCTGTGACTTACGGTTCAAGAGTCATTCACAGAAACATGGTTCTGAACTTTGCTGCCAGCCGCGAAAGCGAAAGTAACCAAGATCGAGCGTCTAGGATTTACTTGTGAATAGCTCGCCTGGGAAACATCCAGAGAAGTCAAAGACAGTGCCCCTATACTAATTGCCAGGCGCTGAGACGAATGCCGCCAAGATCAAGAGTCTAAGACTTACGGTTCAAGAATTAGCCTCAGAAACATTGGGAAACAGTGCTTCTATACTAATTGCCAGGCGCTGAGACGAATGCCGCCAAGATCGAGCGTCTATGACTTACGGTTCAAGAATTAGCCTCAGAAACAGTGGTTCAAAACATGCTGCCAATAGCTCGCCTGGGAAACATCCAGAGAAGTCCAAGATAGTGTTTTTTAGACTGGCTGCCACGAGCTGAAACGAATGCAGCCAAGAGCGAGCGTCTGTGACTTACGGTTCAAGAGTTATTCACAGAAACATGGTTCTGAACTTTGCTGCCAGCCGCGAAAGCGAAAATAACCAAGATCGAGCGTCTAGGATTTACTTGTCAATAGCTCGCCTGGGAAACATCCAGAGAAGTCAAAGACAGTGCTTCTATACTAATTGCCAGGCGCTGAGACGAATGCCGCCAAGATCGAGCGTCTATGACTTACGGTTCAATAATTAGCCTCAGAAACAGTGGTTCTGAACATGCTGCCAATAGCTCGCCTGGGAAACATCCAGAGAAGTCCAAGATAGTGTTTTTTTTAGACTGGCTGCCACGAGCTGAAACGAATGCAGCCAAGAGCGAGCGTCTGTGACTTACGGTTCAAAAGTTATTCTCATAAACATGGTTCTGAACTTTGCTGCCAGCCGCGAAAGCGAAAATAACCAAGATCGAACGTCTAGGATTTACTTGTCAATAGCTCGCCTGGGAAACATCCAGTGAAGTCAAAGACAGTGCTTCTATACTAATTGCCAGGCGCTGAGACGAATGCCGCCAAGATCGAGAGTCTATGACTTACGGTTCAAGAATTAGCCTCAGAAACAGTGGGAAACAGTGCTTCTATACTAATTGCCAGGCGCTGAGACGAATGCCGCCAAGATCGAGCGTCTATGACTTACGGTTCAAGAATTAGCCTCAGAAACAGTGGGAAACAGTGCTTCTATACTAATTGCCAGGCGCTGAGACGAATGCCGCCAAGATCGAGCGTCTATGACTTACGGTTCAAGAATTAGCCTCAGAAACAGTGGTTCTGAACATGCTGCCAATAGCTCGCCTGGGAAACATCCAGAGAAGTCCAAGATAGTGTTTTTTTAGACTGGCTGCCACGAGCTGAAACGCATGCAGCCAAGAGCGAGCGTCTGTGACTTACGGTTCAAGAGTTATTCACAGAAACATGGTTCTGAACTTTGCTGCCAGCCGCGAAAGCGAAAGTAACCAAGATCGAGCGTCTAGGATTTACTTGTGAATAGCTCGCCTGGGAAACTTTCAGATAAGTCAAAGACAGTGCTTCTCCACTAATTGCCAGGCGCTGAGACGAATGCCGCCAAGATCAAGCGTCTAAGACTTACGGTTCAAGAATTAGCCTCAGAAACAGTGGGAAACAGTGCTTCTATACTAATTGCCAGGCGCTGAGACGAATGCCGCCAAGATCGAGCGTCTATGACTTACGGTTCAAGAATTAGCCTCAGAAACAGTGGTTTTGAACATGCTGCCAATAGCTCGCCTGGGAAACATACAGAGAAGTCCAAGATAGTGTTTTTTTTAGACTGGCTGCCACGAGCTGAAACGAATGCAGCCAAGAGCGAGCGTCTGTGACTTACGGTTCAAGAGTTATTCACAGAAACATGGTTCTGAACTTTGCTGCCAGCCGCGAAAGCGAAAGTAACCAAGATCGAGCGTCTAGGATTTACTTGTCAATAGCTCGCCTGGGAAACATCCAGTGAAGTCAAAGACAGTGCTTCTATACTAATTGCCAGGCGCTGAGACGAATGCCGCCAAGATCGAGAGTCTATGACTTACGGTTCAAGAATTAGCCTCAGAAACAGTGGGAAACAGTGCTTCTATACTAATTTCCAGGTGCAGAGACGAATGCCGCCAAGATCGAGAGTCTATGACTTACGGTTCAAGAGTTATTCAAAGAAACATGGTTCTGAACTTTGCTGCCAGCCGCGAAAGCGAAAGTAACCAAGATCGAGCGTCTAGGATTTACTTGTGAATAGCTCGCCTGGGAAACATTCAGATAAGTCAAAGACAGTGCTTCTATACTAATTGCCAGGCGCTGAGACGAATGCCGCCAAGATCGAGCGTCTATGACTTACGGTTCAAGAATTAGCCTCAGAAACAGTGGTTTTGAACATGCTGCCAATAGCTCGCCTGGGAAACATCCAGAGAAGTCCAAGATAGTGTTTTTTTAGACTGCCTGCCACGAGCTGAAACGAATGCAGCCAAGAGCGAGCGTCTGTGACTTACGGTTCAAGAGTTATTCACAGAAACATGGTTCTGAACTTTGCTGCCAGCCGCGAAAGCGAAAGTAACCAAGATCGAGCGTCTAGGATTTACTTGTCAATAGCTCGCCTGGGAAACATCCAGAGAAGTCAAAGACAGTGCTCCTATACTAATTGCCAGGCGCTGAGACGAATGCCGCCAAGATCAAGAGTCTAAGACTTACGGTTCAAGAATTAGCCTCAGAAACAGTGGGAAACAGTGCTTCTATACTAATTGCCAGGCGCTGAGACGAATGCCGCCAAGATCGAGCGTCTATGACTTACGGTTCAAGAATTAGCCTCAGAAACAGTGGTTCAAAACATGCTGCCAATAGCTCGCCTGGGAAACATCCAGAGAAGTCCAAGATAGTGTTTTTTAGACTGGCTGCCACGAGCTGAAACGAATGCAGCCAAGAGCGAGCGTCTGTGACTTACGGTTCAAGAGTTATTCACAGAAACATGGTTCTGAACTTTGCTGCCAGCCGCGAAAGCGAAAATAACCAAGATCGAGCGTCTAGGATTTACTTGTCAATAGCTCGCCTGGGAAACATCCAGAGAAGTCAAAGACAGTGCTTCTATACTAATTGCCAGGCGCTGAGACGAATGCCGCCAAGATCGAGCGTCTATGACTTACGGTTCAATAATTAGCCTCAGAAACAGTGGTTCTGAACATGCTGCCAATAGCTCGCCTGGGAAACATCCAGAGAAGTCCAAGATAGTGTTTTTTTTAGACTGGCTGCCACGAGCTGAAACGAATGCAGCCAAGAGCGAGCGTCTGTGACTTACGGTTCAAAAGTTATTCTCATAAACATGGTTCTGAACTTTGCTGCCAGCCGCGAAAGCGAAAATAACCAAGATCGAACGTCTAGGATTTACTTGTCAATAGCTCGCCTGGGAAACATCCAGTGAAGTCAAAGACAGTGCTTCTATACTAATTGCCAGGCGCTGAGACGAATGCCGCCAAGATCGAGAGTCTATGACTTACGGTTCAAGAATTAGCCTCAGAAACAGTGGGAAACAGTGCTTCTATACTAATTGCCAGGCGCTGAGACGAATGCCGCCAAGATCGAGCGTCTATGACTTACGGTTCAAGAATTAGCCTCAGAAACAGTGGGAAACAGTGCTTCTATACTAATTGCCAGGCGCTGAGACGAATGCCGCCAAGATCGAGCGTCTATGACTTACGGTTCAAGAATTAGCCTCAGAAACAGTGGTTCTGAACATGCTGCCAATAGCTCGCCTGGGAAACATCCAGAGAAGTCCAAGATAGTGTTTTTTTAGACTGGCTGCCACGAGCTGAAACGCATGCAGCCAAGAGCGAGCGTCTGTGACTTACGGTTCAAGAGTTATTCACAGAAACATGGTTCTGAACTTTGCTGCCAGCCGCGAAAGCGAAAGTAACCAAGATCGAGCGTCTAGGATTTACTTGTGAATAGCTCGCCTGGGAAACTTTCAGATAAGTCAAAGACAGTGCTTCTCCACTAATTGCCAGGCGCTGAGACGAATGCCGCCAAGATCAAGCGTCTAAGACTTACGGTTCAAGAATTAGCCTCAGAAACAGTGGGAAACAGTGCTTCTATACTAATTGCCAGGCGCTGAGACGAATGCCGCCAAGATCGAGCGTCTATGACTTACGGTTCAAGAATTAGCCTCAGAAACAGTGGTTTTGAACATGCTGCCAATAGCTCGCCTGGGAAACATACAGAGAAGTCCAAGATAGTGTTTTTTTTAGACTGGCTGCCACGAGCTGAAACGAATGCAGCCAAGAGCGAGCGTCTGTGACTTACGGTTCAAGAGTTATTCACAGAAACATGGTTCTGAACTTTGCTGCCAGCCGCGAAAGCGAAAGTAACCAAGATCGAGCGTCTAGGATTTACTTGTGAATAGCTCGCCTGGGAAACATCCAGAGAAGTCAAAGACAGTGCTTCTATACTAATTGCCAGGCGCTGAGACGAATGCCGCCAAGATCAAGCGTCTAAGACTTACGGTTCAAGAATTAGCCTCAGAAACAGTGGGAAACAGTGCTTCTATACTAATTGCCAGGCGCTGAGACCAATGCCGCCAAGATCGAGCGTCTATGACTTACGGTTCAAGAATTAGCCTCAGAAACAGTGGTTCAAAACATGCTGCCAATAGCTCGCCTGGGAAACATCCAGAGAAGTCCAAGATAGTGTTTTTTAGACTGGCTGCCACGAGCTGAAACGAATGCAGCCAAGAGCGAGCGTCTGTGACTTACGATTCAAGAGTTATTCACAGAAACATGGTTCTGAACTTTGCTGCCAGCCGCGAAAGCGAAAATAACCAAGATCGAGCGTCTAGGATTTACTTGTCAATAGCTCGCCTGGGAAACATCCAGAGAAGTCAAAGACAGTGCTTCTATACTAATTGCCAGGCGCTGAGACGAATGCCGCCAAGATCGAGCGTCTATGACTTACGGTTCAATAATTAGCCTCAGAAACAGTGGTTCTGAACATGCTGCCAATAGCTCGCCTGGGAAACATCCAGAGAAGTCCAAGATAGTGTTTTTTTTTAGACTGGCTGCCACGAGCTGAAACGAATGCAGCCAAGAGCGAGCGTCTGTGACTTACGGTTCAAAAGTTATTCTCATAAACATGGTTCTGAACTTTGCTGCCAGCCGCGAAAGCGAAAATAACCAAGATCGAGCGTCTAGGATTTACTTGTCAATAGCTCGCCTGGGAAACATCCAGTGAAGTCAAAGACAGTGCTTCTATACTAATTGCCAGGCGCTGAGACGAATGCCGCCAAGATCGAGAGTCTATGACTTACGGTTCAAGAATTAGCCTCAGAAACAGTGGGAAACAGTGCTTCTATACTAATTTCCAGGTGCAGAGACGAATGCCGCCAAGATCGAGCGTCTATGACTTACGGTTCAAGAGTTATTCACAGAAACATGGTTCTGAACTTTGCTGCCAGCCGCGAAAGCGAAAGTAACCAAGATCGAGCGTCTAGGATTTACTTGTGAATAGCTCGCCTGGGAAACATTCAGATAAGTCAAAGACAGTGCTTCTATACTAATTGCCAGGCGCTGAGACGAATGCCGCCAAGATCGAGCGTCTATGACTTACGGTTCAAGAATTAGCCTCAGAAACAGTGGTTTTGAACATGCTGCCAATAGCTCGCCTGGGAAACATCCAGAGAAGTCCAAGATAGTGTTTTTTTAGACTGCCTGCCACGAGCTGAAACGAATGCAGCCAAGAGCGAGCGTCTGTGACTTACGGTTCAAGAGTTATTCACAGAAACATGGTTCTGAACTTTGCTGCCAGCCGCGAAAGCGAAAGTAACCAAGATCGAGCGTCTAGGATTTACTTGTCAATAGCTCGCCTGGGAAACATCCAGAGAAGTCAAAGACAGTGCTTCTATACTAATTGCCAGGCGCTGAGACGAATGCCGCCAAGATCGAGCGTCTATGACTTACGGTTCAAGAATTAGCCTCAGAAACAGTGGTTCTGAACATGCTGCTAATAGCTCGCCTGGGAAACATCCAGAGAAGTCCAAGATAGTGTTTTTTTTAGACTGGCTGCCACGAGCTGAAACGAATGCAGCCAAGAACGAGCGTCTGTGACTTACGGTTCAAGAGTTATTCACAGAAACATGGTTCTGAACTTTGCTGCCAGCCGCGAAAGCGAAAATAACCAAGATCGAGCGTCTAGGATTTACTTGTCAATAGCTCGCCTGGGAAACATCCAGAGAAGTCAAAGATAGTGCTTCTATACTAATTGCCAGGCGCTGAGACGAATGCCGCCAAGATCGAGAGTCTATGACTTACGGTTCAAGAATTAGCCTCAGAAACAGTGGGAAACAGTGCTTCTATACTAATTTCCAGGTGCAGAGACGAATGCCGCCAAGATCGAGCGTCTATGACTTACGGTTCAAGAGTTATTCACAGAAACATGGTTCTGAACTTTGCTGCCAGCCGCGAAAGCGAAAGTAACCAAGATCGAGCGTCTAGGATTTACTTGTGAATAGCTCGCCTGGGAAACATTCAGATAAGTCAAAGACAGTGCTTCTATACTAATTGCCAGGCGCTGAGACGAATGCCGCCAAGATCGAGCGTCTATGACTTACGGTTCAAGAATTAGCCTCAGAAACAGTGGTTTTGAACATGCTGCCAATAGCTCGCCTGGGAAACATCCAGAGAAGTCCAAGATAGTGTTTTTTTAGACTGCCTGCCACGAGCTGAAACGAATGCAGCCAAGAGCGAGCGTCTGTGACTTACGGTTCAAGAGTTATTCACAGAAACATGGTTCTGAACTTTGCTGCCAGCCGCGAAAGCGAAAGTAACCAAGATCGAGCGTCTAGGATTTACTTGTCAATAGCTCGCCTGGGAAACATCCAGAGAAGTCAAAGACAGTGCTTCTATACTAATTGCCAGGCGCTGAGACGAATGCCGCCAAGATCGAGCGTCTATGACTTACGGTTCAAGAATTAGCCTCAGAAACAGTGGTTCTGAACATGCTGCTAATAGCTCGCCTGGGAAACATCCAGAGAAGTCCAAGATAGTGTTTTTTTTAGACTGGCTGCCACGAGCTGAAACGAATGCAGCCAAGAACGAGCGTCTGTGACTTACGGTTCAAGAGTTATTCACAGAAACATGGTTCTGAACTTTGCTGCCAGCCGCGAAAGCGAAAATAACCAAGATCGAGCGTCTAGGATTTACTTGTGAATAGCTCGCCTGGGAAACTTTCAGATAAGTCAAAGACAGTGCTTCTCCACTAATTGCCAGGCGCTGAGACGAATGCCGCCAAGATCAAGCGTCTAAGACTTACGGTTCAAGAATTAGCCTCAGAAACAGTGGGAAATAGTGCTTCTATACTAATTGCCAGGCGCTGAGACGAATGCCGCCAAGATCGAGCGTCTATGACTTACGGTTCAAGAATTAGCCTCAGAAACAGTGGTTTTGAACATGCTGCCAATAGCTCGCCTGGGAAACATACAGAGAAGTCCAAGATAGTGTTTTTTTTAGACTGGCTGCCACGAGCTGAAACGAATGCAGCCAAGAGCGAGCGTCTGTGACTTACGGTTCAAGAGTTATTCACAGAAACATGGTTCTGAACTTTGCTGCCAGCCGCGAAAGCGAAAGTAACCAAGATCGAGCGTCTAGGATTTACTTGTGAATAGCTCGCCTGGGAAACATCCAGAGAAGTCAAAGACAGTGCTTCTATACTAATTGCCAGGCGCTGAGACGAATGCCGCCAAGATCAAGCGTCTAAGACTTACGGTTCAAGAATTAGCCTCAGAAACAGTGGGAAACAGTGCTTCTATACTAATTGCCAGGCGCTGAGACCAATGCCGCCAAGATCGAGCGTCTATGACTTACGGTTCAAGAATTAGCCTCAGAAACAGTGGTTCAAAACATGCTGCCAATAGCTCGCCTGGGAAACATCCAGAGAAGTCCAAGATAGTGTTTTTTAGACTGGCTGCCACGAGCTGAAACGAATGCAGCCAAGAGCGAGCGTCTGTGACTTACGATTCAAGAGTTATTCACAGAAACATGGTTCTGAACTTTGCTGCCAGCCGCGAAAGCGAAAATAACCAAGATCGAGCGTCTAGGATTTACTTGTCAATAGCTCGCCTGGGAAACATCCAGAGAAGTCAAAGACAGTGCTTCTATACTAATTGCCAGGCGCTGAGACGAATGCCGCCAAGATCGAGCGTCTATGACTTACGGTTCAATAATTAGCCTCAGAAACAGTGGTTCTGAACATGCTGCCAATAGCTCGCCTGGGAAACATCCAGAGAAGTCCAAGATAGTGTTTTTTTTTTAGACTGGCTGCCACGAGCTGAAACGAATGCAGCCAAGAGCGAGCGTCTGTGACTTACGGTTCAAAAGTTATTCTCATAAACATGGTTCTGAACTTTGCTGCCAGCCGCGAAAGCGAAAATAACCAAGATCGAGCGTCTAGGATTTACTTGTCAATAGCTCGCCTGGGAAACATCCAGTGAAGTCAAAGACAGTGCTTCTATACTAATTGCCAGGCGCTGAGACGAATGCCGCCAAGATCGAGAGTCTATGACTTACGGTTCAAGAATTAGCCTCAGAAACAGTGGGAAACAGTGCTTCTATACTAATTTCCAGGTGCAGAGACGAATGCCGCCAAGATCGAGCGTCTATGACTTACGGTTCAAGAGTTATTCACAGAAACATGGTTCTGAACTTTGCTGCCAGCCGCGAAAGCGAAAGTAACCAAGATCGAGCGTCTAGGATTTACTTGTGAATAGCTCGCCTGGGAAACATTCAGATAAGTCAAAGACAGTGCTTCTATACTAATTGCCAGGCGCTGAGACGAATGCCGCCAAGATCGAGCGTCTATGACTTACGGTTCAAGAATTAGCCTCAGAAACAGTGGTTTTGAACATGCTGCCAATAGCTCGCCTGGGAAACATCCAGAGAAGTCCAAGATAGTGTTTTTTTAGACTGCCTGCCACGAGCTGAAACGAATGCAGCCAAGAGCGAGCGTCTGTGACTTACGGTTCAAGAGTTATTCACAGAAACATGGTTCTGAACTTTGCTGCCAGCCGCGAAAGCGAAAGTAACCAAGATCGAGCGTCTAGGATTTACTTGTCAATAGCTCGCCTGGGAAACATCCAGAGAAGTCAAAGACAGTGCTTCTATACTAATTGCCAGGCGCTGAGACGAATGCCGCCAAGATCGAGCGTCTATGACTTACGGTTCAAGAATTAGCCTCAGAAACAGTGGTTCTGAACATGCTGCTAATAGCTCGCCTGGGAAACATCCAGAGAAGTCCAAGATAGTGTTTTTTTTAGACTGGCTGCCACGAGCTGAAACGAATGCAGCCAAGAACGAGCGTCTGTGACTTACGGTTCAAGAGTTATTCACAGAAACATGGTTCTGAACTTTGCTGCCAGCCGCGAAAGCGAAAATAACCAAGATCGAGC
The DNA here is from genome assembly GCF_050947455.1 of Rhinoderma darwinii. NCBI lineage: Eukaryota > Metazoa > Chordata > Amphibia > Anura > Rhinodermatidae > Rhinoderma > Rhinoderma darwinii. The sequence continues at coordinate 34,210 of NW_027463058.1, forward strand.
GTCTAGGATTTACTTGTCAATAGCTCGCCTGGGAAACATCCAGAGAAGTCAAAGATAGTGCTTCTATACTAATTGCCAGGCGCTGAGACGAATGCCGCCAAGATCGAGAGTCTATGACTTACGGTTCAAGAATTAGCCTCAGAAACAGTGGGAAACAGTGCTTCTATACTAATTTCCAGGTGCAGAGACGAATGCCGCCAAGATCGAGCGTCTATGACTTACGGTTCAAGAGTTATTCACAGAAACATGGTTCTGAACTTTGCTGCCAGCCGCGAAAGCGAAAGTAACCAAGATCGAGCGTCTAGGATTTACTTGTGAATAGCTCGCCTGGGAAACATTCAGATAAGTCAAAGACAGTGCTTCTATACTAATTGCCAGGCGCTGAGACGAATGCCGCCAAGATCGAGCGTCTATGACTTACGGTTCAAGAATTAGCCTCAGAAACAGTGGTTTTGAACATGCTGCCAATAGCTCGCCTGGGAAACATCCAGAGAAGTCCAAGATAGTGTTTTTTTAGACTGCCTGCCACGAGCTGAAACGAATGCAGCCAAGAGCGAGCGTCTGTGACTTACGGTTCAAGAGTTATTCACAGAAACATGGTTCTGAACTTTGCTGCCAGCCGCGAAAGCGAAAGTAACCAAGATCGAGCGTCTAGGATTTACTTGTCAATAGCTCGCCTGGGAAACATCCAGAGAAGTCAAAGACAGTGCTTCTATACTAATTGCCAGGCGCTGAGACGAATGCCGCCAAGATCGAGCGTCTATGACTTACGGTTCAAGAATTAGCCTCAGAAACAGTGGTTCTGAACATGCTGCTAATAGCTCGCCTGGGAAACATCCAAAGAAGTCCAAGATAGTGTTTTTTTTAGACTGGCTGCCACGAGCTGAAACGAATGCAGCCAAGAACGAGCGTCTGTGACTTACGGTTCAAGAGTTATTCACAGAAACATGGTTCTGAACTTTGCTGCCAGCCGCGAAAGCGAAAATAACCAAGATCGAGCGTCTAGGATTTACTTGTCAATAGCTCGCCTGGGAAACATCCAGAGAAGTCAAAGATAGTGCTTCCATACTAATTGCCAGGCGCTGAGACGAATGCCGCCAAGATCAAGCGTCTAAGACTTACGGTTCAAGAATTAGCCTCAGAAACAGTGGGAAACAGTGCTTCTATACTAATTGCCAGGCGCTGAGACGAATGCCGCCAAGATCGAGCGTCTATGACTTACGGTTCAAGAATTAGCCTCAGAAACAGTGGTTTTGAACATGCTGCCAATAGCTCGCCGGGGAAACATCCAGAGAAGTCCAAGACAGTGTTTTTTAGACTGGCTGCCACGAGCTGAAACGAATGCAGCCAAGAGCGAGCGTCTGTGACTTACGGTTCAAAAGTTATTCACATAAACTTGGTTCTGAACTTTGCTGCCAGCCGCGAAAGCGAAAGCAACCAAGATCGAGCGTCTAGGATTTACTTGTGAATAGCTCGCCTGGAAAACATCCAGAGAAGTCAAAGACAGTGCTTCTATACTAATTGCCAGGCGCTGAGACGAATGCCGCCAAGATCAAGCGTCTAAGACTTACGGTTCAAGAATTAGCCTCAGAAACAGTGGGAAACAGTGCTTCTATACTAATTGCCAGGCGCTGAGACGAATGCCGCCAAGATCGAGCGTCTATGACTTACGGTTCAAGAATTAGCCTCAGAAACAGTGGGAAACAGTGCTTCTATACTAATTGCCAGGCGCTGAGACGAATGCCGCCAAGATCGAGCGTCTATGACTTACGGTTCAAGAATTAGCCTCAGAAACAGTGGTTCTGAACATGCTGCCAATAGCTCGCCTGGGAAACATCCAGAGAAGTCCAAGATAGTGTTTTTTTTAGACTGGCTGCCACGAGCTGAAACGAATGCAGCCAAGAGCGAGCGTCTGTGACTTACGGTTCAAAAGTTATTCTCATAAACATGGTTCTGAACTTTGCTGCCAGCCGCGAAAATAACCAAGATCGAGCGTCTAGGATTTACTTGTCAATAGCTCGCCTGGGAAACATCCAGTGAAGTCAAAGACAGTGCTTCTATACTAATTGCCAGGC
>NW_027463059.1:0-50508 GCF_050947455.1 Rhinoderma darwinii
CCATTTATCGTGGAAGTTGACGCATCTGAGGTGGGAGTGGGGGCTGTCTTGTCCCAGGGTACCAGGTCCCTCACCCATCTCCGCCCCTGTGCCTACTTCTCCAGGAAGTTTTCGCCAACTGAAAGTAACTATGATATTGGCAACCGCGAACTCTTAGCCATTAAATGGGCATTTGAAGAGTGGCGCCACTTCCTGGAGGGGGCTAGGCACCAGGTAACGGTCCTTACCGACCACAAGAATCTGGTGTTCCTAGAATCTGCCCGGAGGCTAAACCCGAGACAAGCTCGATGGGCGTTATTTTTTACCAGATTCAATTTTTTGGTTACCTATAGGGCTGGGTCTAAAAATATTAAGGCTGATGCACTGTCGCGTAGCTTCATGGCCAGCCCTCCTTCGGAGGAAGATCCTGCTTGTATTTTGCCTCCAGGTATAATCATTTCCTCGATCGATTCTGATTTAGTCTCTGAAATTGCTGCTGATCAAGGTGCAGCTCCCGGGAACCTTCCTGAGAACAAGCTGTTTGTTCCCCTGCAATTCCGGCTAAGGGTACTTAGGGAAAATCATGACTGCGCACTATCTGGCCATCCAGGCATCCTGGGTACCAAACACCTCATTACCAGAAATTATTGGTGGCCTGGGTTGCCTAAAGACGTTAAGGCCTACGTCGCCGCTTGTGAGGTTTGTGCTAGGTCCAAGACTCCCAGGTCCCGACCAGCGGGCTTACTGCGTTCGTTGCCCATTCCCCAGAGACCTTGGACACATATCTCCATGGATTTTATCACCGATTTGCCTCCATCCCAAGGCAAGTCGGTGGTGTGGGTGGTGGTGGACCGCTTCAGTAAGATGTGCCACTTTGTGCCCCTCAAGAAACTACCCAACGCCAAAACGTTGGCTACCTTGTTTGTCAAACACATCCTGCGTCTCCATGGGGTCCCTGTCAATATTGTTTCGGACAGAGGGGTACAATTTGTTTCATTGTTTTGGAGAGCCTTCTGTATGAAGTTGGGGATTGATCTGTCCTTCTCCTCTGCCTTCCATCCTGAAACCAATGGCCAAACGGAGAGGACTAATCAGTCTCTAGAACAATACTTAAGGTGTTTTGTCTCTGACTGTCAATTTGATTGGGTCTCTTTCATTCCCCTCGCCGAATTTTCCCTTAATAACCGGGTCAGTAACTCGTCTGGGGTCTCTCCTTTTTTTTGTAATTTTGGGTTTAATCCACGGTTCTCCTCCGTTTCACCTGGTAGTTCCAACAATCCTGAGGTAGAGGTCGTTCATCGGGAACTGTGCACAGTCTGGGCCCAGGTTCAGAAAAACCTAGAGGTGTCCCAGAGCGTACAAAAAACTCAGGCTGATAAAAAACGTTCTGCTAACCCCCTGTTTATGGTCGGGGATCTGGTGTGGTTGTCGTCTAGGAACTTGCGTCTCAAGGTTCCGTCCAAGAAGTTTGCTCCCCGGTTTATTGGGCCGTATAAGGTCATTGAGGTCCTCAATCCTGTCTCCTTCCGGCTGGAGTTACCCCCGTCTTTTCGGATACACGACGTGTTTCATGCCTCCCTCCTCAAACGCTGCTCCCCGTCCTTGGCTCCCTCGAGGAGACCTCCTGTTCCCATCCTCACCCCGGAGGGGGTGGAATTCGAGGTGGCCAGGATTGTGGACAGCAAGATGGTCCAAGGCTCCCTCCAGTACCTGGTCCATTGGAGAGGATACGGGCCCGAGGAGAGGACTTGGGTACCCGCCCGGGATGTTCACGCTGGGGTATTGGTCAGGAAGTTCCACCTGCGTTTCCCCAGTAAGCCAGGTCCACTTAGAAAGGGTCCGGTGGCCCCTCATAAAAGGGGGGGTACTGTAAAGGATCTGCCAGGCACTGCGGGGTTAACTCCCAGAACTAATCAGTCAGCACCTGAGAATACATCCCTGAGACTGACTCCTGCTTCCACCATTCAGGCTGGCAGGCTTAGGAGTGGGAGAGCCTATCGTAACCTGGCCAGACTCAGCTAGCTCCCGCCCTCGGTCTATTTAAGCCTGCACTTCCTGTCCCTCGGTGCTTGTTATTGCTTTTGTTTCCTTCCTTGTGGTTCCTGGCCCAGCTACAGCTCCTGCTATTTTTGATCCTGCTCCATACCGACCCTGGCTTACCGACTACTCTTCTGCTTTTCGTTTTGTACCTCGCACACTCCTGGCTTGACTCGGCTCGTTCACCACTCTGGTTGCTCACGGTGTTGCCGTGGGCAACGGCCCCTTTTCCTTGCTTGTGTTCCTTGTATGTTTGTCGTGTTTGTCGTGCACTTACTGAGCGCAGGGACCGCCGCCCAGTTGTACCCCGTCGCCTAGGGCGGGTCGTTGCAAGTAGGCAGGGACAGAGTGGCGGGTAGATTAGGGCTCACTTGTCCGTCTCCCTACCCCCTGCCGTTACACCTCCCTTTTAGGTAAGTTAAAGAGCTGCACCTGAGCCAGCCACTGATTGATGCAGCACCACAGTCAAATAGTGGAGTGGAGTAGGGGAACAGCAAACAGCCATTAAAGCCGCCCGCCCGCCCGCCGGCCCGCCCGCCCGCCACAATGGACCTACCTGTGTACACTAGATGGATGTGATGGAATGTACTGTCGTCCCTACATTTCAAGAAGGAGTAAGAATTGCAGTTGCAACAAAGCCTTGCTTGCCTACAAAGAGAGCAGCAATTTGGATTTGTTACTATTTTACCTAGAAGAATAACAAACTGTGCAAGGATGGAGGTTGTAGGAGCAAGGAGAAGTTGTCTGTAAAGTTGGTGGATGCTTATTTTCCATTTTGCAGTCCCTTGTCTCCCTCTTGTGGCCTCCTGGAGGCAACTAGCTGTGCAAAAAAAGACAGCCTGGCGGCCGGCTGTTGCAGTGTTGCCCTCTCAGGCAACACTGAGTGACTGACTGAGCCGCACCGTCTTATATAAAGTTCAGACGGAACTTTGCACGTGTCATAGTGGAGCCCTGAGGAGCCAGAGCCAGCTTTCTGACATCATAATGGGGCCTCAGAGATAAAAGCCTGGGCCCAGGCAGTGTTGGTCAGTGCTGCTCAGCAGGCAGCACTGGACTGGACTGGATTACAGCTGATACAAGGTGTGAAGGAACAAGGGGTGGCTGTGGGCATGCACTTGCTGCCGCTGCCATTGTTTATCTGCATGGCAGCAGGGCATTTGGGCATTGCCAGGAAGGCGTTTTTATGTAGATTCCTCCTCTTTCAGCACTGCATTGTGGTGCAAGCAAAAGAAGCAAATCCTGTCTGGCTTCCTCTCCGGCCTTTATTCACCTCCCATGTAGCTGTGAGTGTGTGAGCCTGCAGGGCCCCATGGAATTGCCTAGAAGTAGGCTGAATCGCTGCAAGGGCTGAACAGCAGTATCGGGCAGGCTCGGGCAACGCGCGGCCCGTTCGGGTTATCGCTTCTCGGCCTTTTGGCTAAGATCAAGTGTAGTATCTGTTCTTATCAGTTTAATATCTGATACGTCCCCTATCTGGGGACCATATATTAAATGGATTTTTAGAACAGGGAGATGGAAATAGAGCTTGCTCTGTCCACTCCACGCATTGACCTGGTATTGCAGTATTTCCAGGACCGGTGCACACTTTCCTTATGTGTTGACTAAAATCAGATTCCAAAAGTGTTTTATGTGTTTGCCATTGTTTCTGTCTTTCTGAAGGGATCTCCCCTTTTAATCCCATTATTTCAACACCTGTTGGACAATGCATGAGTGATAATGAGCTAATTGATTAAATGCAATTAATGAATACATTGCCACCTCTTGTTTTGTGTCGTCTGTGTGTCTGTGTTTCCGGCATTTCACATTGGAACAGCTCATTCACCTTCCTTGTCTTCTCTCCGCCCTCCCTTTTAGGTAAGTTAAAGAGCTGCACCTGAGCCAGCCACTGATTGATGCAGCACCACAGTCAAATAGTGGAGTGGAGTAGGGGAACAGCAAACAGCCATTAAAGCCGCCCGCCCGCCCGCCCGCCACAATGGACCTACCTGTGTACACTAGATGGATGTGATGGAATGTACTGTCGTCCCTACATTTCAAGAAGGAGTAAGAATTGCAGTTGCAACAAAGCCTTGCTTGCCTACAAAGAGAGCAGCAATTTGGATTTGTTACTATGTTACCTAGAAGAATAACAAACTGTGCAAGGATGGAGGTTGTAGGAGCAAGGAGAAGTTGTCTGTAAAGTTGGTGGATGCTTATTTTCCATTTTGCAGTCCCTTGTCTCCCTCTTGTGGCCTCCTGGAGGCAACTAGCTGTGCAAAAAAAGACAGCCTGGCGGCCGGCTGTTGCAGTGTTGCCCTCTCAGGCAACACTGAGTGACTGACTGAGCCGCACCGTCTTATATAAAGTTCAGACGGAACTTTGCACGTGTCATAGTGGAGCCCTGAGGAGCCAGAGCCAGCTTTCTGACATCATAATGGGGCCTCAGAGATAAAAGCCTGGGCCCAGGCAGTGTTGGTCAGTGCTGCTCAGCAGGCAGCACTGGACTGGACTGGATTACAGCTGATACAAGGTGTGAAGGAACAAGGGGTGGCTGTGGGCATGCACTTGCTGCCGCTGCCAGTGTTTATCTGCATGGCAGCAGGGCATTTGGGCGTTGCCAGGAAGGCGTTTTTATGTAGATTCCTCCTCTTTCAGCACTGCATTGTGGTGCAAGCAAAAGAAGCAAATCCTGCCTGGCTTCCTCTCCGGCCTTTATTCACCTCCCGTGTAGCTGTGAGTGTGTGAGCCTGCAGGGCCCCATGGAATTGCCTAGAAGTAGGCTGAATCGCTGCAAGGGCTGAACAGCAGTATCGGGCAGGCTCGGGCAACGCGCAGCCCGTTCGGGTTATCGCTTCTCGGCCTTTTGGCTAAGATCAAGTGTAGTATCTGTTCTTATCAGTTTCATATCTGATACGTCCCCTATCTGGGGACCATATATTAAATGGATTTTTAGAACAGGGAGATGGAAATAGAGCTTGCTCTGTCCACTCCACGCATTGACCTGGTATTGCAGTATTTCCAGGACCGGTGCACCCTTTCCTTATGTGTTGACTAAAATCAGATCCCAAAAGTGTTTTTTGTGTTTGACATTGTTTCTGTCTTTCTGAAGGGATCTCCCCTTTTAATCCCATTATTTCAACACCTGTTGGACAATGCATGAGTGATAATGAGCTAATTGATTAAATGCAATTAATGAATACATTGCCACCTCTTGTTTTGTGTCGTCTGTGTGTCTGTGTTTCCGGCATTTCACATTGGAACAGCTCATTCACCTTCCTTGTCTTCTCTCCGCCCTCCCTTTTAGGTAAGTTAAAGAGCTGCACCTGAGCCAGCCACTGATTGATGCAGCACCACAGTCAAATAGTGGAGTGGAGTAGGGGAACAGCAAACAGCCATTAAAGCCGCCCGCCCGCCCGCCACAATGGACCTACCTGTGTACACTAGATGGATGTGATGGAATGTACTGTCGTCCCTACATTTCAAGAAGGAGTAAGAATTGCAGTTGCAACAAAGCCTTGCTTGCCTACAAAGAGAGCAGCAATTTGGATTTGTTACTATGTTACCTAGAAGAATAACAAACTGTGCAAGGATGGAGGTTGTAGGAGCAAGGAGAAGTTGTCTGTAAAGTTGGTGGATGCTTATTTTCCATTTTGCAGTCCCTTGTCTCCCTCTTGTGGCCTCCTGGAGGCAACTAGCTGTGCAAAAAAAGACAGCCTGGCGGCCGGCTGTTGCAGTGTTGCCCTCTCAGGCAACACTGAGTGACTGACTGAGCCGCACCGTCTTATATAAAGTTCAGACGGAACTTTGCACGTGTCATAGTGGAGCCAGAGCCAGCTTTCTGACATCATAATGGGGCCTCAGAGATAAAAGCCTGGGCCCAGGCAGTGTTGGTCAGTGCTGCTCAGCAGGCAGCACTGGACTGGACTGGATTACAGCTGATACAAGGTGTGAAGGAACAAGGGGTGGCTGTGGGCATGCACTTGCTGCCGCTGCCATTGTTTATCTGCATGGCAGCAGGGCATTTGGGCGTTGCCAGGAAGGCGTTTTTATGTAGATTCCTCCTCTTTCAGCACTGCATTGTGGTGCAAGCAAAAGAAGCAAATCCTGTCTGGCTTCCTCTCCGGCCTTTATTCACCTCCCGTGTAGCTGTGAGTGTGTGAGCCTGCAGGGCCCCATGGAATTGCCTAGAAGTAGGCTGAATCGCTGCAAGGGCTGAACAGCAGTATCGGGCAGGCTCGGGCAACACGCGGCCCGTTCGGGTTATCGCTTCTCGGCCTTTTGGCTAAGATCAAGTGTAGTATCTGTTCTTATCAGTTTAATATCTGATACGTCCCCTATCTGGGGACCATATATTAAATGGATTTTTAGAACAGGGAGATGGAAATAGAGCTTGCTCTGTCCACTCCACGCATTGACCTGGTATTGCAGTATTTCCAGGACCGGTGCACCCTTTCCTTATGTGTTGACTAAAATCAGATTCCAAAAGTGTTTTTTGTGTTTGCCATTGTTTCTGTCTTTCTGAAGGGATCTCTCCTTTTAATCCCATTATTTCAACACCTGTTGGACAATGCATGAGTGATAATGAGCTAATTGATTAAATGCAATTAATGAATACATTGCCACCTCTTGTTTTGTGTCGTCTGTGTGTCTGTGTTTCCGGCATTTCACATTGGAACAGCTCATTCACCTTCCTTGTCTTCTCTCCGCCCTCCCTTTTAGGTAAGTTAAAGAGCTGCACCTGAGCCAGCCACTGATTGATGCAGCACCACAGTCAAATAGTGGAGTGGAGTAGGGGAACAGCAAACAGCCATTAAAGCCTCCCGCCCGCCCGCCACAATGGACCTACCTGTGTACACTAGATGGATGTGATGGAATGTACTGTCGTCCCTACATTTCAAGAAGGAGTAAGAATTGCAGTTGCAACAAAGCCTTGCTTGCCTACAAAGAGAGCAGCAATTTGGATTTGTTACTATGTTACCTAGAAGAATAACAAACTGTGCAAGGATAGAGGTTGTAGGAGCAAGGAGAAGTTGTCTGTAAAGTTGGTGGATGCTTATTTTCCATTTTGCAGTCCCTTGTCTCCCTCTTGTGGCCTCCTGGAGGCAACTAGCTGTGCAAAAAAAGACAGCCTGGCGGCCGGCTGTTGCAGTGTTGCCCTCTCAGGCAACACTGAGTGACTGACTGAGCCGCACCGTCTTATATAAAGTTCAGACGGAACTTTGCACGTGTCATAGTGGAGCCCTGTGGAGCCAGAGCCAGCTTTCTGACATCATAATGGGGCCTCAGAGATAAAAGCCTGGGCCCAGGCAGTGTTGGTCAGTGCTGCTCAGCAGGCAGCACTGGACTGGACTGGATTACAGCTGATACAAGGTGTGAAGGAACAAGGGGTGGCTGTGGGCATGCACTGGCTGCCGCAGCCAGTGTTTATCTGCATGGCAGCAGGGCATTTGGGCGTTGCCAGGAAGGCGTTTTTATGTAGATTCCTCCTCTTTCAGCACTGCATTGTGGTGCAAGCAAAAGAAGAAAATCCTGTCTGGCTTCCTCTCCGGCCTTTATTCACCTCCCGTGTAGCTGTGAGTGTGTGAGCCTGCAGGGCCCCATGGAATTGCCTAGAAGTAGGCTGAATCGCTGCAAGGGCTGAACAGCAGTATCGGGCAGGCTCGGGCAACGCGCGGCCCGTTCGGGTTATCGCTTCTCGGCCTTTTGGCTAAGATCAAGTGTAGTATCTGTTCTTATCAGTTTAATATCTGATACGTCCCCTATCTGGGGACCATATATTAAATGGATTTTTAGAACAGGGAGATGGAAATAGAGCTTGCTCTGTCCACTCCACGCATTGACCTGGTATTGCAGTATTTCCAGGACCGGTGCACCCTTTCCTTATGTGTTGACTAAAATCAGATTCCAAAAGTGTTTTTTGTGTTTGCCATTGTTTCTGTCTTTCTGAAGGGATCTCCCCTTTTAATCCCATTATTTCAACACCTGTTGGACAATGCATGAGTGATAATGAGCTAATTGATTAAATGCAATTAATGAATACATTGCCACCTCTTGTTTTGTGTCGTCTGTGTGTCTGTGTTTCCGGCATTTCACATTGGAACAGCTCATTCACCTTCCTTGTCTTCTCTCCGCCCTCCCTTTTAGGTAAGTTAAAGAGCTGCACCTGAGCCAGCCACTGATTGATGCAGCACCACAGTCAAATAGTGGAGTGGAGTAGGGGAACAGCAAACAGCCATTAAAGCCGCCCGCCCGCCACAATGGACCTACCTGTGTACACTAGATGGATGTGATGGAATGTACTGTTGTCCCTACATTTCAAGAAGGAGTAAGAATTGCAGTTGCAACAAAGCCTTGCTTGCCTACAAAGAGAGCAGCAATTTGGATTTGTTACTATGTTACCTAGAAGAATAACAAACTGTGCAAGGATGGAGGTTGTAGGAGCAAGGAGAAGTTGTCTGTAAAGTTGGTGGATGCTTATTTTCCATTTTGCAGTCCCTTGTCTCCCTCTTGTGGCCTCCTGGAGGCAACTAGCTGTGCAAAAAAAGACAGCCTGGCGGCCGGCTGTTGCAGTGTTGCCCTCTCAGGCAACACTGAGTGACTGACTGAGCCGCACCGTCTTATATAAAGTTCAGACGGAACAAGGGACTGCAAAATGGAAAATAAGCATCCACCAACTTTACAGACAACTTCTCCTTGCTCCTACAACCTCCATCCTTGCACAGTTTGTTATTCTTCTAGGTAAAATAGTAACAAATCCAAATTGCTGCTCTCTTTGTAGGCAAGCAAGGCTTTGTTGCAACTGCAATTCTTACTCCTTCTTGAAATGTAGGGACGACAGTACATTCCATCACATCCATCTAGTGTACACAGGTAGGTCCATTGTGGCGGGCGGGCGGGCGGGCGGGCGGGCGGCTTTAATGGCTGTTTGCTGTTCCCCTACTCCACTCCACTATTTGACTGTGGTGCTGCATCAATCAGTGGCTGGCTCAGGTGCAGCTCTTTAACTTACCTAAAAGGGAGGGCAGAGAGAAGACAAGGAAGGTGAATGAGCTGTTCCAATGTGAAATGCCGGAAACACAGACACACAGACGACACAAAACAAGAGGTGGCAATGTATTCATTAATTGCATTTAATCAATTAGCTCATTATCACTCATGCATTGTCCAACAGGTGTTGAAATAATGGGATTAAAAGGGGAGATCCCTTCAGAAAGACAGAAACAATGGCAAACACAAAAAACACTTTTGGAATCTGATTTTAGTCAACACATAAGGAAAGGGTGCACCGGTCCTGGAAATACTGCAATACCAGGTCAATGCGTGGAGTGGACAGAGCAAGCTCTATTTCCATCTCCCTGTTCTAAAAATCCATTTAATATATGGTCCCCAGATAGGGGACGTATCAGATATTAAACTGATAAGAACAGATTTTTTTTCAGTTGGCTACCCCCTCGCGGGGGTGTCAATGATTTATTTATAAAAATTTCAATTTTACAATAAAACACATTTTAGTTACATAGATAATATACAAAGAATTTTTACATTGTAACAATAGTAAAATCAAATTTTCATAAAATTTATGTAGAGGGACATGGGGCAAATCTTTATTTATTTGGAGTTCCAGTCAGTCACAAACCATTTATTTAGAAGGGTGGCATTCCTTTTTTTGTCTAGTAAAAAATAAATATACATCTCACTAAAACAAAGACCCAAAACATCATCAACCGATAAAACGTCGTGCTTAAAAAGGAGGATGTTCCTGGCCTTCCATAGAGCTTCTTTGGCGCAATTCATCGTCTTCCATGCAATTATCTTCTGACTCGCGGTTGGGCATCCAAAAAGTCCATATAAAATATCTTCATAGTTTAAGTCCTTTAGGTCTGCCATCTTCACCAAAAGAGGGAATATTTTTTTCCAAAATTGTTTTGCAAAGTCACATGTCCAAAAAATATGTCTTATAGTTTCCTCGGCCTGGCAGCCTTCCCTCGGGCAGACGGCAGACCTCGTGAATCCTCTTCTGTACTGGAATGCCCGGCATGGAAGACATTGATGAACGCAGCTCCAGGCCAGGTCCATCTGTGCATTAAAAAGATAAAACACATTAATCATTTTGAAAATAAAAGCACATTGCTGACCGTCTCGCTCTCTCTCAGGTCTTTAATTATTTTCTTGCTGTTTTTAAGTTCGTTCACGGTCTTCCCTTTTAAATTGAAGAGAGCCACTATTTTTTCTAAAATTACGTAATTCGCTGGTAATTTAAAAGCGTATGGTGAGGATAAAATTATGTTGAACCAACCAAACCTCCGCATAAAAAACCCAGTATTAAAACGTAAAAAGTAAGACCAATAGTGCTCTTTAAAAAGGGAATTAAAACAGAAACTAAAGAACTTAATTAAAAGAAACCTATTAAAATCAGGAAAATCTTTGCCACCCTTTGGTTTGGACTTTATTACCGTTTCTCGTTTCAATTTCTCCATCCTGGAACTCCAAAAGAAGGTAAAACATGCTTTTGTTATTTTTCGTAATAAAACTGTTGGGGGAGGGAACACCATGCTTGTGTATAAAAGAAGGGGTAAAATGACCATTTTTATGATTAAAATTTTTCCCTCCATAGTGAGTTTCCTCATATTCCACATACAAATTTTATTGTTTACCTTCTGCGCCACCATGTCCCAACTTATAAAACCATTGTCGTGCTCACTGAAGGAGATACCTAAAACTTTAATAGTATCTGACACAGGAACGGGTACGTCTCTAAAAACCATGCTTCCTATTCTTAAAATATTACTTTTGCTGAAATTTATTCTAAAACCGGAAGCACAGCAATAAAACTCAATTTGTTTTAGGGCTTTCTGAAGCGACAGGGTGTCCCTACAAAGTATCGCCACATCATCCATGTACCCCACTGCTTTAGCCTCTATGCCGCCTCCCCCTGGCAGGGGGACTCCACGTATTTGTTTATCACGGCGTATTGCGCATAGCAGAGGCTCTAGTGCACATATGAAAAGCAGTGGGGACAAGGGACACCCCTGCTTCACCCCAGAGTTTAAAAGAACGTCCTGTGTCTTAAAACCATTTACTAAAATTTTGCTTGTGCAATCTTTATAAAAGGCTTTAATAGATAATAAAAAACCTTCTGGTATACCCATCCGCTCTAAAACCTTAAAAAGATAAAAGTGCGATACTCGGTCGAAAGCTTTTTGAAAATCTATGGATAAAATTGCTAATTTTCCGTTTCTAGATTTTGTGTCTTCAATCGCATCTTTTATTAAATTAATATTATCCCAGATGCTGCGGCCTGGCACCCCACACACCTGGTTAGAGTGTATGATGTGGGGTACTATGGCTTTTAAACGGTTTGCGCATAGTTTTGCCATTATTTTGTAGTCACTATTCAGAAGGGTTATTGGTCTCCAATTCTCTAAAACTGCGATGTCACCTTTCTTGTATAGCAAGGAGACCTCACCCTTCCGCCAGGACTTAGGCAGCATCTTGGAATGAAAGACTTCGGTAAAAAGGTTTAAGAGATCATCTTTTAAAATGTCATAAAATTTGACATAAAACTCGCTGGGTATACTGTCCGGGCCAGGAACTTTACCTGCTTTAAAACTCTTCACTGTTTCTAAAATCTCCTGCTCCGACAGTTCCTGCAATAAAAAATTCTGGGAGACAGGGTCTAAAACAGTGGTAATCTCCTTCAGCGAGTCACGCATAAAATCACGATCCACAGTTTTCACATTAAAAAGGTCAGTATAAAACTCATGAACTTTACTTAAAAGACCCTGTACATCCGACACCCCATCAATGTTTTTAAGAATAGCTTTTTTATTGTTCATCTTCTTAAAAAAGTACCTGGAGCAGGTCTCGTTCTCTTCCACGTGTTGTATCCTGGAACGAAAAATAATTTCTTTGCCTTTCTGCTCCAGGCACTGAGCTATCTCTTTTTTTAAGTTGGTGATGTCGTCTTTTACATCTATCTCATGCTCTCTCATCTTGTACAGGGTCTGTAGGCGGGTGTTGAGGATTTTAAAAAAAGCTTTCTTCTCTCTGGCTTTTGCCACACTTTTTTTAATAAAAATTCTTTTATTTTTCTTTTCATTTTCTCCCACCATTCAGTGATGGGAGCCCGTGTGTCTCTCACCCGCCTACTCTCTTTGTAAAATTCAATAAAATCTGTAAAAACCTGTGGATCATCTAAAAGGGAAACATTTAACTTCCAGGACTTTTTACTAATAATGTTATTAAAATCACGCTTTACATAAAATGATAAAAGCTTGTGATCGGAAAAAACATTGGTTAAAACTTCACATTTAAAAGGCAGTAGATTCTCGTTACAAAATATTAAATCTATCCTGGAGCTACAGGTGGCGTTGCTCCAGGTAACGCCGGCTTCCTCTGGACTGCTCCTGTTACATTCTTTATAAACGTCTTTTAATTTAAAATCACCCACCATATCTTTGAGCAGTCCAGAGGTCTTGTCATAGTTTCTGCTTGTAGCGCTGGTAAGCCGGTGTTCCCCTCTCAGGATACAATTAAAATCACCTGCGAGGATAAAAGGCTCAGTCGTGTTAATAAAAAGAGGTAAAATCGCTAACATTTCTGCTCTTTCATTTTTGTCTGGTGAGCCGTAAAAATTTAAAAACTGCCATTTCACACCGTCAATAAAAGCCTTAACCAATAAAATACGTCCTGGAAGAATCTCTTGGATAAAATCGATTAAAACGTTTCCCTTAAAAAGAATGGCGACCCCTGCTGATCTGGACTCGTTACATCCAGACCAGACTGATGGACCATACTTCCAATCCTCTTGGTATTTATGGTACTTCATCGTATGGGGAATGCCGCACTCCTGCAGGAAAAAAACAGAGGCTGCCAGGCCAGCTAAAAAGCTGAAGAGAGCAACCCTTCTAACTTTGGACTTGGCGCCCCTCACGTTGAGGGAGATTCCCTTTACTTCAGACATTGTGGAGATTAAAATAACGTCTTGATTTTAAAATAATAAATATTCGTGGAACTTAAAATCAGACATTTCCTCCACCAGCATTACCAGAATTCTCGTTTGCGCTCATATCCTCACCCTCGTCCGAATCGCCTGCAAAGAGGGACGAAAAGGGAGAGGAACTACCTTCACTGAGAGCCGTGCCAGCAACTCTTATCTCGTACAAGGGGAGCCCACTCTCGCTTAGCGTCACCTGGGTCTCAACTGGGTGACCACGTAGGTCCATTTCGGGTGGGTCCCCCAAGGGCCCCGCCTCTCCCCCCAGGCTCTGTTGACGCCGTCTTAGAGGGGGAGGTTGCGCACACGGCGGGGTGTCCGGTATCTGGGAGGGAACAGTGCCCACCCTCCTCACCAGGTCAGGCGAGGAGGTGGTCCTAGGAGGAGCCTCACTTTTCTTCACGGACGTGTCCATCTGCTCCTCCCCTGATTCCCTCCTACCAGCACGCTCCTGTTTTCCCTTTTTTCGGGGACCCACCGCTACCCAGTTCTCCTGCTCGGAGTCAGACTCCTGAGACCCAGGTGCAGGAGCAGGCCCGGCACCCACTGGACAACCAGCCCTCTGGGATGCCACAGTATCATTGGTGGCCTGCTCCTTTTCCGCCTTCCTCTTAGCTTGCCTTTTATCTTTGGCGCTGGGCTCCATCCTTTCCTCAGAGGTTGCTGGCTGCGAGGCACCCGCTTTGGCTCCATTATTCCGCACCACTGAAGCCCAGGTGCCTCGCTGCTCCTTCGCGGCCCCGGCATGCTCCTCTCCCCGGGGGTGGGACTGGTCCGCTGGTGGAGCACGTGGGGGCGCCTCGGGTTGCTCATTTTCTTCGCCTCGGTACCTATGGGGACAAGAATAGTACAGATGACCAGTTTTTTGGCAAAAATTACATTTTTTCTCTTGTGAGCATTCTCTCATATTGTGCTCTTTGCTTCCACAGTTTCTACAGGTGACATCGCAGTTAAAACTGGTATGTCCATAGGTACCGCAGGCCCTGCAGAAGTTTGGCATCCCTGAAAAATAGAGGTCGCCATTCACATTTCCAATTTTAAAACGAGCCGGTGGTAATCTCGTTTCTTGGGTGGAGGGGTCCTTTATCAATGTTACTAAAAACTTCCACTTGACGGTCCACACTCCACACTCGTTCATAACTCTCCCCAACAGTTTGACATTCTTGAAGTAGGCAGCTAAGAATGCTGCCACTTCCATATCCTTCACATATGGGGAGTACATTTTAATCACAACGAGTTTGGTAATTTCGAAGGCATGTTCTACTACCTGGACTCCCGCTACCACGAGTTCACCTTTTCTCCTCTCAGCTCGGTCCATGGCATCATGGAGGATTCCTTCTCCCATAAAGGTGACGTCGAAAATTCCTCGTTTCGGGTAGTCCTGGATAGCCAGAATCTCATTCTTGTGGACCGCCAGTAGTTCTTCCAAGATCTTGTGGACCAAGAACTTTACGCCACGTGGACCGCCTCCACCCTCTGCCACGATAAATCGGGCAGAGTTCCTTAGCCGGGCATACACCGGCACCGCATCAGGCTCGCCTGCCATTTCCGTGGCCAGGCCGAACCGCACAGCAATTGCTGCGCCCTATGGGGTCCTGAGACTTACCAAAGGGCTGGGGGGGGATCGCAACTCGTTGCTCAGGACTAAGCCTCTCTCCCAAATAGCAGCACGGGGGTGAAGTCCAGGCGAACCTGGACGATCCCCCGAGGCCGAGAGAGAGGGTACCTGAGCACCTTCTGACTAAAAACCTCCTGTACAAGTACACTTGGTCTTAGCCAAAAGGCCGAGAAGCGATAACCCGAACGGGCCGCGCGTTGCCCGAGCCTGCCCGATACTGCTGTTCAGCCCTTGCAGCGATTCAGCCTACTTCTAGGCAATTCCATGGGGCCCTGCAGGCTCACACACTCACAGCTACACGGGAGGTGAATAAAGGCCGGAGAGGAAGCCAGACAGGATTTGCTTCTTTTGCTTGCACCACAATGCAGTGCTGAAAGAGGAGGAATCTACATAAAAACGCCTTCCTGGCAACGCCCAAATGCCCTGCTGCCATGCAGATAAACACTGGCAGCGGCAGCAAGTGCATGCCCACAGCCACCCCTTGTTCCTTCACACCTTGTATCAGCTGTAATCCAGTCCAGTCCAGTGCTGCCTGCTGAGCAGCACTGACCAACACTGCCTGGGCCCAGGCTTTTATCTCTGAGGCCCCATTATGATGTCAGAAAGCTGGCTCTGGCTCCTCAGGGCTCCACTATGACACGTGCAAAGTTCCGTCTGAACTTTATATAAGACGGTGCGGCTCAGTCAGTCACTCAGTGTTGCCTGAGAGGGCAACACTGCAACAGCCGGCCGCCAGGCTGTCTTTTTTTGCACAGCTAGTTGCCTCCAGGAGGCCACAAGAGGGAGACAAGGGACTGCAAAATGGAAAATAAGCATCCACCAACTTTACAGACAACTTCTCCTTGCTCCTACAACCTCCATCCTTGCACAGTTTGTTATTCTTCTAGGTAACATAGTAACAAATCCAAATTGCTGCTCTCTTTGTAGGCAAGCAAGGCTTTGTTGCAACTGCAATTCTTACTACTTCTTGAAATGTAGGGACGACAGTACATTCCATCACATCCATCTAGTGTACACAGGTAGGTCCATTGTGGCGGGCGGGCGGGCGGCTTTAATGGCTGTTTGCTGTTCCCCTACTGCACTCCACTATTTGACTGTGGTGCTGCATCAATCAGTGGCTGGCTCAGGTGCAGCTCTTTAACTTACCTAAAAGGGAGGGCGGAGAGAAGACAAGGAAGGTGAATGAGCTGTTCCAATGTGAAATGCCGGAAACACAGACACACAGACGACACAAAACAAGAGGTGGCAATGTATTCATTAATTGCATTTAATCAATTAGCTCATTATCACTCATGCATTGTCCAACAGGTGTTGAAATAATGGGATTAAAAGGGGAGATCCCTTCAGAAAGACAGAAACAATGGCAAACACAAAAAACACTTTTGGAATCTGATTTTAGTCAACACATAAGGAAAGGGTGCACCGGTCCTGGAAATACTGCAATACCAGGTCAATGCGTGGAGTGGACAGAGCAAGCTCTATTTCCATCTCCCTGTTCTAAAAATCCATTTAATATATGGTCCCCAGATAGGGGACGTATCAGATATTAAACTGATAAGAACAGATTTTTTTTTTGTTTTTTGTTTTGGCTGTACCACAAGGATACAAAACCGTTTATTCAAATTTCAAAAAAGATTTTACATACAGGTGCAAGACATTTACATTACAATATAGAATTCCAATCATTAAAATGCCATTTTACATATGCAGAAGCGTCCTTTTGTTTATCAAGTAAAAGATATAAAAACATTTCACTTAAAATCATCCCAATTACATTATCCACCGATAAAATATCCTTTTTAAAAAGTAAAATGTTCCGTGCCTTCCAAAGAGCTGCTTTCACACAGTTAATGATCCTCCATGCCGTCCATCTGTCCGGAAAGGAAACACAGTCTATTTGTCCATATAATATGACGTAGTAGTTAAAAGTCTTTATTGCCGTGATTGTTTTTAATAGCGGTAAAATCTTCTTCCAAACGTCCTTCGCAAACTCGCAAGTCCATAATAAATGAAAAATGGTTTCCTCATTGTGGCATCCCTCTCTTGGGCAATTGGCTGTAGATGACAAACGCCTTCTGTGTTGGAAGGAACGGCATGGCAGGCAACTGTGGACGCAGCTCCAGGCTAGGTCTTTCTGGGAATTAAAAAGATAAAAAGAATTCAGCATTTTCCATATATTCTTACATTGTATCTCATTAAAATTCCCAATAAAACAAACCTCAGTGGATTTTTAAATAAATTTTGTTAAAACTTTGCCATTCATTAAGACATCTGTTTTTACCTTAGTGAGATTAAAAAGGATAACAATTTTCTCTAAAATCTCATAAATATCTGGCATGTTAAAACTGTAGGGATGTTTAAGATCAGTTTGAAACCACCCAAAACGCCTCATGAAATTTCCCAAATTGTATCTCAAGAAGAATGACCAATAGTTTTCTTTAAAAAAATTCCTAAAACATAATGAAAAGAACTTAGTGTATAAGAAAACTCTAAAATCAGTAAAATCTTTTCCTCCTTTATCTTTGGGTTTAAAAACGATTTCTCTTTTTAATTTTTCCATTTTTGAATTCCAAAAGAAAGTAAAACATGCTTTTTGCAATTTGCATAAAATACGGGTGGGAGGGGGGAAGACTAAGCTCAAGTATAAAATCAAAGGCAGGATCACCATTTTAATAATAAGCACTTTGCCCTCCATAGTCAGATCTCTCATTCTCCATATACATAACTTCTGGTTTACTTTTTGCATGATCCCCTCCCAGTTCTCCGTTACATTATTGTATTCATTAAAATAAATACCTAAAATCTTCACTTTCTCTACAATTGGAATCTCAATGTCTTGCATATCTATTGCACCAATCTTTAAAATCTCACATTTATTAAAATTTACTTTAAAACCTGATGCACAGCAGAAATAATGGATTTGCTTTAAGGTCTTTTTTAATGATATATTATCCTTACAGGTTATTGCAACATCATCCATGTAACTTACAACCTTGGCTTCAGTACCCTTGCTACCCGGGAGAGCTACCCCACAAATGTCATTGTCTCTCCTAATCATGCATAAAAGGGGTTCAAGGGCACAGATAAAAAGTAGAGGTGATAGGGGACAACCTTGTTTCACACCGGACCTGAGGGGAACAGCCTGGGACTTAAAACCATTAATTAAAATTCTACTTTGACAGTCCCTATAAAATGTTTTTAAAGAATTTATAAAATTTTCTGGTACGCCCATCTTTCCTAAAACATTGAATAAAAACTGGTGTGAGACCCTATCAAATGCTTTTTCAAAATCTACCATTAAAATTGCCAAGTTGCTTTTCCTGCTGTTTGCATCATCTATCAGATCTTTTATGAGGTTAAGATTTTCCCATATACTTCTTCCTGGAATTCCACAAACTTGATTGGGGTGAATAAGTTTCTCGATCACAGTTTTGAGTCTGTTTGCACAGATCTTGGCCATTACCTTGTAGTCGCAATTTAATAAAGTTATCGGCCTCCAGTTCTTGATCTCTTCTTTATTACCTTTTTTGTGCAGTAATGATACATCACCCATTTTCCAGGATTCTGGTAAAATCTTTGAGCTAAAAACTTCTAAAAGGAGAGATAAAAAATCATCCTTTAAAACCTCATAAAAAGTTCTGTAAAATTCGATTGGTACCCCATCAGCTCCTGGAACCTTGCCCAACTTAAAACTATTTATAGTATCCAGCATCTCTTTCTCGGTGATGGGCTGTAATAAAGCAGATTGGGCATTAAAATCTAAAACACATGAAACTTCTTTTAAAACGTTCTCCATAAAATTAGTATCCACATTTTTTTCGCTAAAAAGATCTTTATAATAAATATGATTTTTTTTTAAAATGTTATCAATATCGGTTTCTCCTTCCATTTTATCTATATGAATCTTCTTTTGTATACTTTTTTTAAAAAATTATCTGGAGCATTTCTCGTTTTCTTCCATGTGTTGTATTTTTGCTTTAAAAATTATCTCTTTTCCTTTATCTTCCAGAAACATTTGGGCTTCTTTTTTTACCTGTATTATCTCCTCAGTCACTTCTACCCCCACAGACCTTATTTTGTAAAGAGTTTGCAATTGAATATTTAATTTTTCATAGACCGCTCTTTTTTCTTTTGCTCTTTGAATTCCATACCTTATGAAAAAGTTTTTGATCTTCTTCTTCATCTTATCCCACCATAACGTCATGGATTCTGTAGGGTCTCTCTTTTGCTTACACCTATTATAAAACCTGATAAAATCTGCGATTATTTTTCCATCCTTTAAAAGTGCTACATTCATCTTCCATGAACTGGAGCCTCTTCTAAAACCAGAGTCAAAATTTAGAACAAATAAAAGGCCTTTATGGTCAGAGAACATGTTTGTTAAAAGCTCACAGTGGACAGGTAAAATTTGCTGAGAAGAAAAAATAAAATCAATTCTTGAGCTACATCGTATGTTACTCCAAGTAGTGCTATCTAGATCTGACATTTTTTTATTACAATTTTTGAAGACATCTGTAAGTTTAAAATCACTCACAATGTTACTTAAAAGACCAGAAGTTCTATCGTAGTTTCTACTGGAGGACTGCGTAATTCTTTTTTCACCTCTTAAAACACAATTAAAATCCCCAGCTAAAACCAAGGGACAGGAATCGGTTATAAAAAGAGGTAAAATTCCCAGCATTTCTTCTCTTTCTTTTTTATCTGGTGATCCATAAAAATTTAAAAACTGCCACTTAATACCATTTATAAAAGCCTTTACTAATAAAATCCTGCCTGGTAAAATTTCTTGTTTAAAAGCAATATTAATATTACCCTTAAAAAGGATTGCCACTCCTGCAGATTTTGATAGGTTAGAACCAGACCATACCGAAGTTCCATATTTCCAATCTGTTTCGTACTTTTTGTATTCTGCCCGATGAGGGATGCCACACTCCTGCAAAAAGAACACTGAAGCAGAAAGCAGGGATAAATAATTAAAAAGGACTGTTCTGCGTATTTTTGACTTGAGTCCCCTTACATTTAGGGAGAGTCCTTTTAAAACTGCCATTGATGAGATATAAAAGGTGGGATAAAACACAATTTTCAACCCCTTAAAATCTTTATTTCTTCTTCCAGCCTAGCCAACCCCTGAGAGCTGTCAGAGTTATCCAGGTCCCCTCTAGAAGTCACGCCGTGCAAAAAGCCTGTAGAACTGGAATCGCTGTCTGTTGCCTCCTCCGAAAAATCCTCACACAGAGGACTAAGGAGAGTATTTGGAATGATCGTTAAACCCGTCTTTCCCCTCTCTGGTATTTTTGACCCGTAGTCCGTCTCTTCCATAGGGCCTCCTGAATGGGAAGCGCCAGGCTGTCCAACAGACATCTGGGCCATCTCTTCTGGGGTTTCCGGGACAGTGCTGGTTGCTCCAGGTTCACCTACAGGTTGTATTGCTAAGTACCGGTTTGTCATCCTTAGTACGTCCTGATTTTGAGGCTCACCTGTCTTCCGTTTTTTCGCACCTAGATCTTCTTGTTTTTCTTGAGAAACAGCTTCCTCCGGGTTTCTACCTTCCTTTCGAGAAAAAGGCATCCCCGTCCCCTGCTTCTCTATTCGCTTCCTCTCCTTTTGTCGGTCCTTCATCCTAATTTGAGACTGAAATCCTTTGTTATCAAGAGAGGCAACAGACTTACCAGTATTAATATCCGGAGTGTGACTTGCTTCTTGGGTCTCCATTCTTGCTTCCTCTTCGGGGGCCGGCTGGTTTTCCAGTTGTTTCTCTCGTTGGGGTCGGTATGTAGAATTTTGTGGTCTCTTCTGCGGTTTCTGTCTGTGGGGACAAGCTACGTAAAAGTGACTGGTGTCTTGACACAGACTACACTTTTTTGGTTTGTTACAACTTTTAACAGTATGGTTTTGGCTGCCACAATTTGTGCAAGTACTCTCGCAATCATTTTTTGTATGCCCATATTTTTTGCAAATTCGACAAAATTCCTCCATACCATTAAAAAAAATATCACCGTTAATATTGCCCAATTTAAAACGAGCTGGGGGTACCAATTTTTCCTCAGGTGCTTTTGGGTCGTCTTTAAGTTCAACAAAAAATTTCCATTTAGAGGTCCATACATCAAACTCATTCATAACCTTCCCCTTAGGAATAACCAAAGTACAAAAATTTTTTAAAAAGAATATTATCTCATCTTCAGTTATATAAGGAGAATACATTTTAATCACCATGAGTTTCCGATCCGAAGAAAAATGCTCCACAATCTGGACCCCTTTAAGCCTGGGATCTCTGCCTACCTTTTTCAAGCGATTTGCAAAATCCAAGTATATACCGTCATATCGCAAGGTCACATCATAGATCCCACGCCTAGGATAGTCCTGGATTGCCAAAATCTCCAATGGCCGGATCGCAAATACTCCCAAAAGCACCTCTTCGATCAGGTGTTTCAATCCACGATTGGCTGGAGCCTCCTCCGTATACGTAAAACGTACCGAGTTTTTTAGCCGAGTGAAGTTCGGCTCGAACGTGAGAGTATCATCTGCCGCCATGATAACTCACTGAATGGGTATCGCACCACAGAGACACACGGGTCACTGTGGCCAGGGGGATCGCCGCTCGTTGCTCCGGACTAAGCCTCTCTCCCAAATAGCAGCACGGGGGTGAAGTCCAGGCGAACCTGGACAATCCCCCGAGGCCGAGAGAGAGCACCTCCCAACCAAGACCAAGGCAGTACTGATACGAATAAACAGCACTACACTTGATCTCAGCCAGAAGGCCGAGAAGCGATAACCCGAACGGGCCGCGCGTTGCCCGAGCCTGCCCGATACTGCTGTTCAGCCCTTGCAGCGATTCAGCCTACTTCTAGGCAATTCCATGGGGCCCTGCAGGCTCACACACTCACAGCTACACGGGAGGTGAATAAAGGCCGGAGAGGAAGCCAGACAGGATTTGCTTCTTTTGCTTGCACCACAATGCAGTGCTGAAAGAGGAGGAATCTACATAAAAACGCCTTCCTGGCAACGCCCAAATGCCCTGCTGCCATGCAGATAAACACTGGCAGCGGCAGCAAGTGCATGCCCACAGCCACCCCTTGTTCCTTCACACCTTGTATCAGCTGTAATCCAGTCCAGTCCAGTGCTGCCTGCTGAGCAGCACTGACCAACACTGCCTTGGCCCAGGCTTTTATCTCTGAGGCCCCATTATGATGTCAGAAAGCTGGCTCTGGCTCCTCAGGGCTCCACTATGACACGTGCAAAGTTCCGTCTGAACTTTATATAAGACGGTGCGGCTCAGTCAGTCACTCAGTGTTGCCTGAGAGGGCAACACTGCAACAGCCGGCCGCCAGGCTGTCTTTTTTTGCAGAGCTAGTTGCCTCCAGGAGGCCACAAGAGGGAGACAAGGGACTGCAAAATGGAAAATAAGCATCCACCAACTTTACAGACAACTTCTCCTTGCTCCTACAACCTCCATCCTTGCACAGTTTGTTATTCTTCTAGGTAACATAGTAACAAATCCAAATTGCTGCTCTCTTTGTAGGCAAGCAAGGCTTTGTTGCAACTGCAATTCTTACTCCTTCTTGAAATGTAGGGACGACAGTACATTCCATCACATCCATCTAGTGTACACAGGTAGGTCCATTGTGGCGGGCGGGCGGCTTTAATGGCTGTTTGCTGTTCCCCTACTCCACTCCACTATTTGACTGTGGTGCTGCATCAATCAGTGGCTGTCTCAGGTGCAGCTCTTTAACTTACCTAAAAGGGAGGGCGGAGAGAAGACAAGGAAGGTGAATGAGCTGTTCCAATGTGAAATGCCGGAAACACAGACACACAGACGACACAAAACAAGAGGTGGCAATGTATTCATTAATTGCATTTAATCAATTAGCTCATTATCACTCATGCATTGTCCAACAGGTGTTGAAATAATGGGATTAAAAGGGGAGATCCCTTCAGAAAGACAGAAACAATGGCAAACACAAAAAACACTTTTGGAATCTGATTTTAGTCAACACATAAGGAAAGGGTGCACCGGTCCTGGAAATACTGCAATACCAGGTCAATGCGTGGAGTGGACAGGGCAAGCTCTATTTCCATCTCCCTGTTCTAAAAATCCATTTAATATATGGTCCCCAGATAGGGGACGTATCAGATATTAAACTGATAAGAACAGATACTACACTTGATCTTAGCCAAAAGGCCGAGAAGCGATAACCCGAACGGGCCGCGCGTTGCCCGAGCCTGCCCGATACTGCTGTTCAGCCCTTGCAGGGATTCAGCCTACTTCTAGGCAATTCCATGGGGCCCTGCAGGCTCACACACTCACAGCTACACGGGAGGTGAATAAAGGCCGGAGAGGAAGCCAGACAGGATTTGCTTCTTTTGCTTGCACCACAATGCAGTGCTGAAAGAGGAGGAATCTACAAAAAAACGCCTTCCTGGCAACGCCCAAATGCCCTGCTGCCATGCAGATAAACACTGGCAGCGGCAGCAAGTGCATGCCCACAGCCACCCCTTGTTCCTTCACACCTTGTATCAGCTGTAATCCAGTCCAGTCCAGTGCTGCCTGCTGAGCAGCACTGACCAACACTGCCTGGGCCCAGGCTTTTATCTCTGAGGCCCCATTATGATGTCAGAAAGCTGGCTCTGGCTCCTCAGGGCTCCACTATGACACGTGCAAAGTTCCGTCTGAACTTTATATAAGACGGTGCGGCTCAGTCAGTCACTCAGTGTTGCCTGAGAGGGCAACACTGCAACAGCCGGCCGCCAGGCTGTCTTTTTTTGCACAGCTAGTTGCCTCCAGGAGGCCACAAGAGGGAGACAAGGGACTGCAAAATGGAAAATAAGCATCCACCAACTTTACAGACAACTTCTCCTTGCTCCTACAACCTCCATCCTTGCACAGTTTGTTATTCTTCTAGGTAACATAGTAACAAATCCAAATTGCTGCTCTCTTTGTAGGCAAGCAAGGCTTTGTTGCAACTGCAATTCTTACTCCTTCTTGAAATGTAGGGACGACAGTACATTCCATCACATCCATCTAGTGTACACAGGTTGGTCCATTGTGGCGGGCGGGCGGGCGGCTTTAATGGCTGTTTGCTGTTCCCCTACTCCACTCCACTATTTGACTGTGGTGCTGCATCAATCAGTGGCTGGCTCAGGTGCAGCTCTTTAACTTACCTAAAAGGGAGGGCGGAGAGAAGACAAGGAAGGTGAATGAGCTGTTCCAATGTGAAATGCCGGAAACACAGACACACAGACGACACAAAACAAGAGGTGGCAATGTATTCATTAATTGCATTTAATCAATTAGCTCATTATCACTCATGCATTGTCCAACAGGTGTTGAAATAATGGGATTAAAAGGGGAGATCCCTTCAGAAAGACAGAAACAATGGCAAACACAAAAAACACTTTTGGAATCTGATTTTAGTCAACACATAAGGAAAGGGTGCACCGGTCCTGGAAATACTGCAATACCACGTCAATGCGTGGAGTGGACAGAGCAAGCTCTATTTCCATCTCCCTGTTCTAAAAATCCATTTAATATATGGTCCCCAGATAGGGGACGTATCAGATATTAAACTGATAAGAACAGATACTACACTTGATCTTAGCCAAAAGGCCGAGAAGCGATAACCCGAACGGGCCGCGCGTTGCCCGAGCCTGCCCGATACTGCTGTTCAGCCCTTGCAGCGATTCAGCCTACTTCTAGGCAATTCCATGGGGCCCTGCAGGCTCACACACTCACAGCTACACGGGAGGTGAATAAAGGCCGGAGAGGAAGCCAGACAGGATTTGCTTCTTTTGCTTGCACCACAATGCAGTGCTGAAAGAGGAGGAATCTACATAAAAACGCCTTCCTGGCAACGCCCAAATGCCCTGCTGCCATGCAGATAAACACTGGCAGCGGCAGCAAGTGCATGCCCACAGCCACCCCTTGTTCCTTCACACCTTGTATCAGCTGTAATCCAGTCCAGTCCAGTGCTGCCTGCTGAGCAGCACTGACCAACACTACCTGGGCCCAGGCTTTTATCTCTGAGGCCCCATTATGATGTCAGATAGCTGGCTCTGGCTCCTCAGGGCTCCACTATGCTGCCAGCCGCGAAAGCGAAAGTAACCAAGATCGGGCGTCTAGGAATTACTTGTGAATAGCTCGCCTGGGAAACATCCAGATAAGTCAAAGACAGTGCTTCTATACTAATTGCCAGGCGCTGAGACGAATGCCGCCAAGATCAAGCGTCTAAGACTTACGGTTCAAGAATTAGCCTCAGAAACAGTGGAAAACAGTGCTTCTATACTAATTGCCAGCCGCTGAGACGAATGCCGCCAAGATCGAGCGTTTATGACTTACGGTTCAAGAATTAGCCTCAGAAACAGTGGTTTTGAACATGCTGCCAATAGCTCGCCTGGGAAACATCCAGAGAAGTCCAAGATAGTGTTTTTTAGACTGGCTGCCACGAGCTGAAACGAATGCAGCCAAGAGCGAGCGTCTGTCACTTACGGTTCAAGAGTTATTCAGAGAAACATGGTTCTGAACTTTGCTGCCAGCCGCGAAAGCGAAAATAACCAAGATCGAGCGTCTAGGATTTACTTGTCAATAGCTCGCCTGGGAAACATCCAGAGAAGTCAAAGACAGTGCTTCTATACTAATTGCCAGGCGCTGAGACGAATGCCGCCAAGATCGAGCGTCTATGACTTACGGTTCAAGAATTAGCCTCAGAAACAGTGGGAAACAGTGCTTCTATACTAATTGCCAGGCGCTGAGACGAATGCCGCCAAGATCGAGCGTCTATGACTTACGGTTCAAGAATTAGCCTCAGAAACAGTGGTTCTGAACATGCTGCCAATAGCTCGCCTGGGAAACATCCAGAGAAGTCCAAGATAGTTTTTTTTTAGACTGGCTGCCACGAGCTGAAACGAATGCAGCCAAGAGCGAGCGTCTGTGACTTACGGTTCAAGAGTTATTCACAGAAACATGGTTCTGAACTTTGCTGCCAGCCGCGAAAGCGAAAGTAACCAAGATCGAGCGTCTAGGATTTACTTGTGAATAGCTCGCCTGGGAAACATCCAGATAAGTCAAAGACAGTGCTTCTATACTAATTGCCAGGCGCTGAGACGAATGCCGCCAAGATCAAGCGTCTAAGACTTACGGTTCAAGAATTAGCCTCAGAAACAGTGGGAAACAGTGCTTCTATACTAGTTGCCAGGCGCTGAGACGAATGCCGCCAAGATCGAGCGTTTATGATTTACGGTTCAAGAATTAGCCTCAGAAACAGTGGTTTTGAACATGCTGCCAATAGCTCGGCTGGGAAACATCCAGAGAAGTCCAAGATAGTGTTTTTTAGACTGGCTGCCACGAGCTGAAACGAATGCAGCCAAGAGCGAGCGTCTGTGACTTACGGTTCTAGAGTTATTTACAGAAACATGGTTCTGAACTTTGCTGCCAGCCGCGAAAGCGAAAGTAACCAAGATCGAGCGTCTAGGATTTACTTGTGAATAGCTCGCCTGGGAAACATCCAGATAAGTCAAAGACAGTGCTTCTATACTAATTGCCAGGCGCTGAGACGAATGCCGCCAAGATCAAGCGTCTAAGACTTACGGTTCAAGAATTAGCCTCAGAAACAGTGGGAAACAGTGCTTCTATACTAATTGCCAGGCGCTGAGACGAATGCCGCCAAGATCGAGCGTCTATGACTTACGGTTCAAGAATTAGCCTCAGAAACAGTGGTTCTAAACATGCTGCCAATAGCTCGCCTGGGAAACATTCAGAGAAGTCCAAGATAGTGTTTTTTAGACTGGCTGCCACGAGCTGAAACGAATGCAGCCAAGAGCGAGCGTCTGTCACTTACGGTTCAAGAGTTATTCACAGAAACATGGTTCTGAACTTTGCTGCCAGCCGCGAAAGCGAAAGTAACCAAGATCGAGCGTCTAGGATTTACTTGTCAATAGCTCGCCTGGGAAACATCCAGAGAAGTCAAAGACAGTGCTTCTATACTAATTGCCAGGCGCTGAGACGAATGCCGCCAAGATCAAGCGTCTAAGACTTACGGTTCAAGAATTAGCCTCAGAAACAGTGGGAAACAGTGCTTCTATAATA
This sequence comes from Rhinoderma darwinii, assembly GCF_050947455.1. Lineage (NCBI taxonomy): Eukaryota > Metazoa > Chordata > Amphibia > Anura > Rhinodermatidae > Rhinoderma > Rhinoderma darwinii. The sequence continues at coordinate 26,689 of NW_027463059.1, forward strand.
ATTGCCAGGCGCTGAGACGAATGCCGCCAAGATCGAGCGTCTATGACTTACGGTTCAAGAATTAGCCTCAGAAACAGTGGTTCTAAACATGCTGCCAATAGCTCGCCTGGGAAACATCCAGAGAAGTCCAAGATAGTGTTTTTTAGACTGGCTGCCACGAGCTGAAACGAATGCAGCCAAGAGCGAGCGTCTGTCACTTACGGTTCAAGAGTTATTCACAGAAACATGGTTCTGAACTTTGCTGCCAGCCGCGAAAGCGAAAGTAACCAAGATCGAGCGTCTAGGATTTACTTGTGAATAGCTCGCCTGGGAAACATCCAGATAAGTCAAAGACAGTGCTTCTATACTAATTGCCAGGCGCTGAGACGAATGCCGCCAAGATCAAGCGTCTAAGACTTACGGTTCAAGAATTAGCCTCAGAAACAGTGGGAAACAGTGCTTCTATACTAATTGCCAGCCGCTGAGACGAATGCCGCCAAGATCGAGCGTTTATGACTTACGGTTCAAGAATTAGCCTCAGAAACAGTGGTTTTGAACATGCTGCCAATAGCTCGCCTGGGAAACATCCAGAGAAGTCCAAGATAGTGTTTTTTAGAGTGGCTGCCACGAGCTGAAACGAATGCAGCCAAGAGCGAGCGTCTGTCACTTACGGTTCAAGAGTTATTCACAGAAACATGGTTCTGAACTTTGCTGCCAGCCGCGAAAGCGAAAATAACCAAGATCGAGCGTCTAGGATTTACTTGTCAATAGCTCGCCTGGGAAACATCCAGAGAAGTCAAAGACAGTGCTTCTATACTAATTGCCAGGCGCTGAGACGAATGCCGCCAAGATCGAGCGTCTATGACTTACGGTTCAAGAATTAGCCTCAGAAACAGTGGGAAACAGTGCTTCTATACTAATTGCCAGGCGCTGAGACGAATGCCGCCAAGATCGAGCGTCTATGACTTACGGTTCAAGAATTAGCCTCAGAAACAGTGGTTCTGAACATGCTGCCAATAGCTCGCCTGGGAAACATCCAGAGAAGTCCAAGATAGTGTTTTTTAGACTGGCTGCCACGAGCTGAAACGAATGCAACCAAGAGCGAGCGTCTGTGACTTACGGTTCAAGAGTTATTCACAGAAACATGGTTCTGAACTTTGCTGCCAGCCGCGAAAGCGAAAGTAACCAAGATCGAGCGTCTAGGATTTACTTGTGAATAGCTCGCCTGGGAAACATCCAGATAAGTCAAAGACAGTGCTTCTATACTAATTGCCAGACTCTGAGACGAATGCCGCCAAGATCAAGCGTCTAAGACTTACGGTTCAAGAATTAGCCTCAGAAACAGTGGGAAACAGTGCTTCTGTACTAATTGCCAGGCGCTGAGACGAATGCCGCCAAGATCAAGCGTCAAAGACTTACGGTTCAAGAATTAGCCTCAGAAACAGTGGGAAACAGTGCTTTTATACTAATTGCCAGGCGCTGAGACGAATGCCGCCAAGATCGAGCGTCTATGACTTACGGTTCAAGAATTAGCCTCAGAAACAGTGGGAAACAGTGCTTCTATACTAATTGCCAGGCGCTGAGACGAATGCCGCCAAGATCGAGCGTCTATGACTTACGGTTCAAGAATTAGCCTCAGAAACAGTGGTTCTGAACATGCTGCCAATAGCTCGCCTGGGAAACATCCAGAGAAGTCCAAGATAGTGTTTTTTTAGACTGGCTGCCACGAGCTGAAACGAATGCAGCCAAGAGCGAGCGTCTGTGACTTACGGTTCAAGAGTTATTCACAGAAACATGGTTCTGAACTTTGCTGCCAGCCGCGAAAGCGAAAGTAACCAAGATCGAGCGTCTAGGATTTACTTGTGAATAGCTCGCCTGGGAAACATCCAGATAAGTCAAAGACAGTGCTTCTATACTAATTGCCAGGCGCTGAGACGAATGCCGCCAAGATCAAGCGTCTAAGACTTACGGTTCAAGAATTAGCCTCAGAAACAGTGGGAAACAGTGCTTCTATACTAGTTGCCAGGCGCTGAGACGAATGCCGCCAAGATCGAGCGTTTATGATTTACGGTTCAAGAATTAGCCTCAGAAACAGTGGTTTTGAACATGCTGCCAATAGCTCGGCTGGGAAACATCCAGAGAAGTCCAAGATAGTGTTTTTTAGACTGGCTGCCACGAGCTGAAACGAATGCAGCCAAGAGCGAGCGTCTGTGACTTACGGTTCTAGAGTTATTTACAGAAACATGGTTCTGAACTTTGCTGCCAGCCGCGAAAGCGAAAGTAACCAAGATCGAGCGTCTAGGATTTACTTGTGAATAGCTCGCCTGGGAAACATCCAGATAAGTCAAAGACAGTGCTTCTATACTAATTGCCAGGCGCTGAGACGAATGCCGCCAAGATCAAGCGTCTAAGACTTACGGTTCAAGAATTAGCCTCAGAAACAGTGGGAAACAGTGCTTCTATACTAATTGCCAGCCGCTGAGACGAATGCCGCCAAGATCGAGCGTTTATGACTTACGGTTCAAGAATTAGCCTCAGAAACAGTGGTTTTGAACATGCTGCCAATAGCTCGCCTGGGAAACATCCAGAGAAGTCCAAGATAGTGTTTTTTAGACTGGCTGCCACGAGCTGAAACGAATGCAGCCAAGAGCGAGCGTCTGTCACTTACGGTTCAAGAGTTATTCACAGAAACATGGTTCTGAACTTTGCTGCCAGCCGCGAAAGCGAAAATAACCAAGATCGAGCGTCTAGGATTTACTTGTCAATAGCTCGCCTGGGAAACATCCAGAGAAGTCAAAGACAGTGCTTCTATACTAATTGCCAGGCGCTGAGACGAATGCCGCCAAGATCGAGCGTCTATGACTTACGGTTCAAGAATTAGCCTCAGAAACAGTGGGAAACAGTGCTTCTATACTAATTGCCAGGCGCTGAGACGAATGCCGCCAAGATCGAGCGTCTATGACTTACGGTTCAAGAATTAGCCTCAGAAACAGTGGTTCTGAACATGCTGCCAATAGCTCGCCTGGGAAACATCCAGAGAAGTCCAAGATAGTGTTTTTTAGACTGGCTGCCACGAGCTGAAACGAATGCAACCAAGAGCGAGCGTCTGTGACTTACGGTTCAAGAGTTATTCACAGAAACATGGTTCTGAACTTTGCTGCCAGCCGCGAAAGCGAAATAACCAAGATCGAGCGTCTAGGATTTACTTGTGAATAGCTCGCCTGGGAAACATCCAGATAAGTCAAAGACAGTGCTTCTATACTAATTGCCAGACTCTGAGACGAATGCCGCCAAGATCAAGCGTCTAAGACTTACGGTTCAAGAATTAGCCTCAGAAACAGTGGGAAACAGTGCTTCTATACTAATTGCCAGGCGCTGAGACGAATGCCGCCAAGATCAAGCGTCAAAGACTTACGGTTCAAGAATTAGCCTCAGAAACAGTGGGAAACAGTGCTTTTATACTAATTGCCAGGCGCTGAGACGAATGCCGCCAAGATCGAGCGTCTATGACTTACGGTTCAAGAATTAGCCTCAGAAACAGTGGGAAACAGTGCTTCTATACTAATTGCCAGGCGCTGAGACGAATGCCGCCAAGATCGAGCGTCTATGACTTACGGTTCAAGAATTAGCCTCAGAAACAGTGGTTCTGAACATGCTGCCAATAGCTCGCCTGGGAAACATCCAGAGAAGTCCAAGATAGTGTTTTTTTAGACTGGCTGCCACGAGCTGAAACGAATGCAGCCAAGAGCGAGCGTCTGTGACTTACGGTTCAAGAGTTATTCACAGAAACATGGTTCTGAACTTTGCTGCCAGCCGCGAAAGCGAAAGTAACCAAGATCGAGCGTCTAGGAATTACTTGTGAATAGCTCGCCTGGGAAACATCCAGATAAGTCAAAGACAGTGCTTCTATACTAATTGCCAGGCGCTGAGACGAATGCCGCCAAGATCAAGCGTCTAAGACTTACGGTTCAAGAATTAGCCTCAGAAACAGTGGGAAACAGTGCTTCTATACTAATTGCCAGCCGCTGAGACGAATGCCGCCAAGATCGAGCGTTTATGACTTACGGTTCAAGAATTAGCCTCAGAAACAGTGGTTTTGAACATGCTGCCAATAGCTCGCCTGGGAAACATCCAGAGAAGTCCAAGATAGTGTTTTTTATACTGGCTGCCACGAGCTGAAACGAATGCAGCCAAGAGCGAGCGTCTGTGACTTACGGTTCAAGAGTTATTCACAGAAACATGGTTCTGAACTTTGCTGCCAGCCGCGAAAGCGAAAGTAACCAAGATCGAGCGTCTAGGATTTACTTGTGAATAGCTCGCCTGGGAAACATCCAGATAAGTCAAAGACAGTGCTTCTATACTAATTGCCAGGCGCTGAGACGAATGCCGCCAAGATCAAGCGTCTAAGACTTACGGTTCAAAAATTAGCCTCAGAAACAGTGGGAAACAATGCTTCTATACTAATTGCCAGCCCGCTGAGACGAATGCCGCCAAGATCGAGCGTTTATGACTTACGGTTCAAGAATTAGCCTCAGAAACAGTGGGAAACAGTGCTTCTATACTAATTGCCAGGCGCTGAGACGAATGCCGCCAAGATCGAGCGTCTATGACTTACGGTTCAAGAATTAGCCTCAGAAACAGTGGTTCTGAACATGCTGCCAATAGCTCGCCTGGGAAACATCCAGAGAAGTCCAAGATAGTGTTTTTTTAGACTGGCTGCCACGAGCTGAAACGAATGCAGCCAAGAGCGAGCGTCTGTGACTTACGGTTCAAGAGTTATTCACAGAAACATGGTTCTGAACTTTGCTGCCAGCCGCGAAAGCGAAAGTAACCAAGATCGAGCGTCTAGGATTTACTTGTGAATAGCTCGCCTGGGAAACATCCAGATAAGTCAAAGACAGTGCTTCTATACTAATTGCCAGGCGCTGAGACGAATGCCGCCAAGATCAAGCGTCTAAGACTTACGGTTCAAGAATTAGCCTCAGAAACAGTGGGAAACAGTGCTTCTATACTAATTGCCAGCCGCTGAGACGAATGCCGCCAAGATCGAGCGTTTATGACTTACGGTTCAAGAATTAGCCTCAGAAACAGTGGTTTTGAACATGCTGCCAATAGCTCGCCTGGGAAACATCCAGAGAAGTCCAATATAGTGTTTTTTAGACTGGCTGCCACGAGCTGAAACGAATGCAACCAAGAGCGAGCGTCTGTGACTTACGATTCAAGAGTTATTCACAGAAACATGGTTCTGAACTTTGCTGCCAGCCGCGAAAGGGAAAGTAACCAAGATCGAGCGTCTAGGATTTACTTGTGAATAGCTCGCCTGGGAAACATCCAGAGAAGTCAAAGACAGTGCTTCTATACTAATTGCCAGGCGCTGAGACGAATGCCGCCAAGATCAAGCGTCTAAGACTTACGGTTCAAGAATTAGCCTCAGAAACAGTGGGAAACAGTGCTTCTATACTAATTGCCAGGCGCTGAGACGAATGCCGCCAAGATCGAGCGTCTATGACTTACGGTTCAAGAATTAGCCTCAGAAACAGTGGTTCAAAACATGCTGCCAATAGCTCGCCTGGGAAACATCCAGAGAAGTCCAAGATAGTGTTTTTTAGACTGGCTGCCACGAGCTGAAACGAATGCAGCCAAGAGCGAGCGTCTGTGACTTACGGTTCAAGAGTTATTCACAGAAACATGGTTCTGAACTTTGCTGCCAGCCGCGAAAGCGAAAGTAACCAAGATCGAGCGTCTAGGATTTACATGTGAATAGCTCGCCTGGGAAAAATCCAGAGAAGTCAAAGACAGTGCTTCTATACTAATTGCCAGGCGCTGAGACGAATGCCGCCAAGATCAAGCGTCTAAGACTTACGGTTCAAGAATTAGCCTCAGAAACAGTGGGAAACAGTGCTTCTATACTAATTGCCAGGCGCTGAGACGAATGCCGCCAAGATCGAGCGTCTATGACTTACGGTTCAAGAATTAGCCTCAGAAACAGTGGTTCTGAACATGCTGCTAATAGCTCGCCTGGGAAACATCCAGAGAAGTCCAATATAGTGTTTTTTAGACTGGCTGCCACGAGCTGAAACGAATGCAACCAAGAGCGAGCGTCTGTGACTTACGATTCAAGAGTTATTCACAGAAACATGGTTCTGAACTTTGCTGCCAGCCGCGAAAGCGAAAGTAACCAAGATCGAGCGTCTAGGATTTACTTGTGAATAGCTCGCCTGGGAAACATCCAGAGAAGTCAAAGACAGTGCTTCTATACTAATTGCCAGGCGCTGAGACGAATGCCGCCAAGATCAAGCGTCTAAGACTTACGGTTCAAGAATTAGCCTCAGAAACAGTGGGAAACAGTGCTTCTATACTAATTGCCAGGCGCTGAGACGAATGCCGCCAAGATCGAGCGTCTATGACTTACGGTTCAAGAATTAGCCTCAGAAACAGTGGTTCTAAACATGCTGCCAATAGCTCGCCTGGGAAACATTCAGAGAAGTCCAAGATAGTGTTTTTTAGACTGGCTGCCACGAGCTGAAACGAATGCAGCCAAGAGCGAGCGTCTGTCACTTACGGTTCAAGAGTTATTCACAGAACATGGTTCTGAACTTTGCTGCCAGCCGCGAAAGCGAAAGTAACCAAGATCGAGCGTCTAGGATTTACTTGTCAATAGCTCGCCTGGGAAACATCCAGAGAAGTCAAAGACAGTGCTTCTATACTAATTGCCAGGCGCTGAGACGAATGCCGCCAAGATCAAGCGTCTAAGACTTACGGTTCAAGAATTAGCCTCAGAAACAGTGGGAAACAGTGCTTCTATACTAATTGCCAGGCGCTGAGACGAATGCCGCCAAGATCGAGCGTCTATGACTTACGGTTCAAGAATTAGCCTCAGAAACAGTGGTTCTAAACATGCTGCCAATAGCTCGCCTGGGAAACATCCAGAGAAGTCCAAGATAGTGTTTTTTAGACTGGCTGCCACGAGCTGAAACGAATGCAGCCAAGAGCGAGCGTCTGTGACTTACGGTTCAAGAGTTATTCACAGAAACATGGTTCTGAACTTTGCTGCTAGCCGCGAAAGTAACCAAGATCGAGCGTCTAGGATTTACTTGTCAATAGCTCGCCTGGGAAACATCCAGAGAAGTCAAAGACAGTGCTTCTATACTAATTGCCAGGCGCTGAGACGAATGCCGCCAAGATCGAGCGTCTATGACTTACGGTTCAAGAATTAGCCTCAGAAACAGTGGGAAACAGTGCTTCTATACTAATTGCCAGGCGCTGAGACGAATGCCGCCAAGATCGAGCGTCTATGACTTACAGTTCAAGAATTAGCCTCAGAAACAGTGGTTCTGAACATGCTGCCAATAGCTCGCCTGGGAAACATCCAGAGAAGTCCAAGATAGTGTTTTTTTAGACTGGCTGCCACGAGCTGAAACGAATGCAGCCAAGAGCGAGCGTCTGTGACTTACGGTTCAAGAGTTATTCACAGAAACATGGTTCTGAACTTTGCTGCCAGCCGCGAAAGCGAAAGTAACCAAGATCCAGCGTCTAGGATTTACTTGTGAATAGCTCGCCTGGGAAACTTTCAGATAAGTCAAAGACAGTGCTCCTATACTAATTGCCAGGCGCTGAGACGAATGCCGCCAAGATCAAGCGTCTAAGACTTACGGTTCAAGAATTAGCCTCAGAAACAGTGGGAAACAGTGCTTCTATACTAATTGCCAGGCGCTGAGACGAATGCCGCCAAGATCGAGCGTCTATGACTTACGGTTCAAGAATTAGCCTCAGAAACAGTGGTTTTGAACATGCTGCCAATAGCTCGCCTGGGAAACATCCAGAGAAGTCCAAGATAGTGTTTTTTTAGACTGGCTGCCACGAGCTGAAACGAATGCAGCCAAGAGCGAGCGTCTGTGACTTACGGTTCAAGAGTTATTCACAGAAACATGGTTCTGAACTTTGCTGCCAGCCGCGAAAGCGAAAGTAACCAAGATCGAGCGTCTAGGATTTACTTGTGAATAGCTCGCCTGGGAAAAATCCAGAGAAGTCAAAGACAGTGCTTCTATACTAATTGCCAGGCGCTGAGACGAATGCCGCCAAGATCAAGCGTCTAAGACTTACGGTTCAAGAATTTGCCTCAGAAACAGTGGGAAACAGTGCTTCTATACTAATTGCCAGGCGCTGAGACGAATGCCGCCAAGATCGAGCGTCTATGACTTACGGTTCAAGAATTAGCCTCAGAAACAGTGGTTCTGAACATGCTGCTAATAGCTCGCCTGGGAAACATCCAGAGAAGTCCAATATAGTGTTTTTTAGACTGGCTGCCACGAGCTGAAACGAATGCAACCAAGAGCGAGCGTCTGTGACTTACGATTCAAGAGTTATTCACAGAAACATGGTTCTGAACTTTGCTGCCAGCCGCGAAAGCGAAAGTAACCAAGATCGAGCGTCTAGGATTTACTTGTGAATAGCTCGCCTGGGAAACATCCAGAGAAGTCAAAGACAGTGCTTCAATACTAATTGCCAGGCGCTGAGACGAATGCCGCCAAGATCAAGCGTCTAAGACTTACGGTTCAAGAATTAGCCTCAGAAACAGTGGGAAACAGTGCTTCTATACTAATTGCCAGGCGCTGAGACGAATGCCGCCAAGATCGAGCGTCTATGACTTACGGTTCAAGAATTAGCCTCAGAAACAGTGGTTCTAAACATGCTGCCAATAGCTCGCCTGGGAAACATTCAGAGAAGTCCAAGATAGTGTTTTTTAGACTGGCTGCCACGAGCTGAAACGAATGCAGCCAAGAGCGAGCGTCTGTCACTTACGGTTCAAGAGTTATTCACAGAAACATGGTTCTGAACTTTGCTGCCAGCCGCGACAGCGAAAGTAACCAAGATCGAGCGTCTAGGATTTACTTGTCAATAGCTCGCCTGGGAAACATCCAGAGAAGTCAAAGGCAGTGCTTCTATACTAATTGCCAGGCGCTGAGACGAATGCCGCCAAGATCAAGCGTCTAAGACTTACGGTTCAAGAATTAGCCTCAGAAACAGTGGGAAACAGTGCTTCTATACTAATTGCCAGGCGCTGAGACGAATGCCGCCAAGATCGAGCGTCTATGACTTACGGTTCAAGAATTAGCCTCAGAAACAGTGGTTCTAAACATGCTGCCAATAGCTCGCCTGGGAAACATCCAGAGAAGTCCAAGATAGTGTTTTTTAGACTGGCTGCCACGAGCTGAAACGAATGCAGCCAAGAGCGAGCGTCTGTCACTTACGGTTCAAGAGTTATTCACAGAAACATGGTTCTGAACTTTGCTGCCAGCCGCGAAAGCGAAAATAACCAAGATCGAGCGTCTAGGATTTACTTGTCAATAGCTCGCCTGGGAAACATCCAGAGAAGTCAAAGACAGTGCTTCTATACTAATTGCCAGGCGCTGAGACGAATGCCGCCAAGATCGAGCGTCTATGACTTACGGTTCAAGAATTAGCCTCAGAAACAGTGGGAAACAGTGCTTCTATACTAATTGCCAGGCGCTGAGACGAATGCCGCCAAGATCGAGCGTCTATGACTTACGGTTCAAGAATTAGCCTCAGAAACAGTGGTTCTGAACATGCTGCCAATAGCTCGCCTGGGAAACATCCAGAGAAGTCCAAGATAGTGTTTTTTTAGACTGGCTGCCACGAGCTGAAACGAATGCAGCCAAGAGCGAGCGTCTGTGACTTACGGTTCAAGAGTTATTCACAGAAACATGGTTCTGAACTTTGCTGCCAGCCGCGAAAGCGAAAGTAGCCAAGATCGAGCGTCTAGGATTTACTTGTGAATAGCTCGCCTGGGAAACATCCAGATAAGTCAAAGACAGTGCTTCTATACTAATTGCCAGGCGCTGAGACGAATGCCGCCAAGATCAAGCGTCTAAGACTTACGGTTCAAGAATTAGCCTCAGAAACAGTGGGAAACAGTGCTTCTATACTAATTGCCAGCAGCTGAGACGAATGCCGCCAAGATCGAGCGTTTATGACTTACGGTTCAAGAATTAGCCTCAGAAACAGTGGTTTTGAACATGCTGCCAATAGCTCGTCTGGGAAACATCCAGAGAAGTCCAAGATAGTGTTTTTTAGACTGGCTGCCACGAGCTGAAACGAATGCAGCCAAGAGCGAGCGTCTGTGACTTACGGTTCAAGAGTTATTCACAGAAACATGGTTCTGAACTTTGCTGCTAGCCGCGAAAGTAACCAAGATCGAGCGTCTAGGATTTACTTGTCAATAGCTCGCCTGGGAAACATCCAGAGAAGTCAAAGACAGTGCTTCTATACTAATTGCCAGGCGCTGAGACGAATGCCGCCAAGATCGAGCGTCTATGACTTACGGTTCAAGAATTAGCCTCAGAAACAGTGGGAAACAGTGCTTCTATACTAATTGCCAGGCGCTGAGACGAATGCCGCCAAGATCGAGCGTCTATGACTTACGGTTCAAGAATTAGCCTCAGAAACAGTGGGAAACAGTGCTTCTATACTAATTGCCAGGCGCTGAGACGAATGCCGCCAAGATCGAGCGTCTATGACTTACAGTTCAAGAATTAGCCTCAGAAACAGTGGTTCTGAACATGCTGCCAATAGCTCGCCTGGGAAACATCCAGAGAAGTCCAAGATAGTGTTTTTTTAGACTGGCTGCCACGAGCTGAAACGAATGCAGCCAAGAGCGAGCGTCTGTGACTTACGGTTCAAGAGTTATTCACAGAAACATGGTTCTGAACTTTGCTGCCAGCCGCGAAAGCGAAAGTAACCAAGATCCAGCGTCTAGGATTTACTTGTGAATAGCTCGCCTGGGAAACTTTCAGATAAGTCAAAGACAGTGCTCCTATACTAATTGCCAGGCGCTGAGACGAATGCCGCCAAGATCAAGCGTCTAAGACTTACGGTTCAAGAATTAGCCTCAGAAACAGTGGGAAACAGTGCTTCTATACTAATTGCCAGGCGCTGAGACGAATGCCGCCAAGATCGAGCGTCTATGACTTACGGTTCAAGAATTAGCCTCAGAAACAGTGGTTTTGAACATGCTGCCAATAGCTCGCCTGGGAAACATCCAGAGAAGTCCAAGATAGTGTTTTTTTAGACTGGCTGCCACGAGCTGAAACGAATGCAGCCAAGAGCGAGCGTCTGTGACTTACGGTTCAAGAGTTATTCACAGAAACATGGTTCTGAACTTTGCTGCCAGCCGCGAAAGCGAAAGTAACCAAGATCGAGCGTCTAGGATTTACTTGTGAATAGCTCGCCTGGGAAAAATCCAGAGAAGTCAAAGACAGTGCTTCTATACTAATTGCCAGGCGCTGAGACGAATGCCGCCAAGATCAAGCGTCTAAGACTTACGGTTCAAGAATTTGCCTCAGAAACAGTGGGAAACAGTGCTTCTATACTAATTGCCAGGCGCTGAGACGAATGCCGCCAAGATCGAGCGTCTATGACTTACGGTTCAAGAATTAGCCTCAGAAACAGTGGTTCTGAACATGCTGCTAATAGCTCGCCTGGGAAACATCCAGAGAAGTCCAATATAGTGTTTTTTAGACTGGCTGCCACGAGCTGAAACGAATGCAACCAAGAGCGAGCGTCTGTGACTTACGATTCAAGAGTTATTCACAGAAACATGGTTCTGAACTTTGCTGCCAGCCGCGAAAGCGAAAGTAACCAAGATCGAGCGTCTAGGATTTACTTGTGAATAGCTCGCCTGGGAAACATCCAGAGAAGTCAAAGACAGTGCTTCAATACTAATTGCCAGGCGCTGAGACGAATGCCGCCAAGATCAAGCGTCTAAGACTTACGGTTCAAGAATTAGCCTCAGAAACAGTGGGAAACAGTGCTTCTATACTAATTGCCAGGCGCTGAGACGAATGCCGCCAAGATCGAGCGTCTATGACTTACGGTTCAAGAATTAGCCTCAGAAACAGTGGTTCTAAACATGCTGCCAATAGCTCGCCTGGGAAACATTCAGAGAAGTCCAAGATAGTGTTTTTTAGACTGGCTGCCACGAGCTGAAACGAATGCAGCCAAGAGCGAGCGTCTGTCACTTACGGTTCAAGAGTTATTCACAGAAACATGGTTCTGAACTTTGCTGCCAGCCGCGACAGCGAAAGTAACCAAGATCGAGCGTCTAGGATTTACTTGTCAATAGCTCGCCTGGGAAACATCCAGAGAAGTCAAAGGCAGTGCTTCTATACTAATTGCCAGGCGCTGAGACGAATGCCGCCAAGATCAAGCGTCTAAGACTTACGGTTCAAGAATTAGCCTCAGAAACAGTGGGAAACAGTGCTTCTATACTAATTGCCAGGCGCTGAGACGAATGCCGCCAAGATCGAGCGTCTATGACTTACGGTTCAAGAATTAGCCTCAGAAACAGTGGTTCTAAACATGCTGCCAATAGCTCGCCTGGGAAACATCCAGAGAAGTCCAAGATAGTGTTTTTTAGACTGGCTGCCACGAGCTGAAACGAATGCAGCCAAGAGCGAGCGTCTGTCACTTACGGTTCAAGAGTTATTCACAGAAACATGGTTCTGAACTTTGCTGCCAGCCGCGAAAGCGAAAATAACCAAGATCGAGCGTCTAGGATTTACTTGTCAATAGCTCGCCTGGGAAACATCCAGAGAAGTCAAAGACAGTGCTTCTATACTAATTGCCAGGCGCTGAGACGAATGCCGCCAAGATCGAGCGTCTATGACTTACGGTTCAAGAATTAGCCTCAGAAACAGTGGGAAACAGTGCTTCTATACTAATTGCCAGGCGCTGAGACGAATGCCGCCAAGATCGAGCGTCTATGACTTACGGTTCAAGAATTAGCCTCAGAAACAGTGGTTCTGAACATGCTGCCAATAGCTCGCCTGGGAAACATCCAGAGAAGTCCAAGATAGTGTTTTTTTAGACTGGCTGCCACGAGCTGAAACGAATGCAGCCAAGAGCGAGCGTCTGTGACTTACGGTTCAAGAGTTATTCACAGAAACATGGTTCTGAACTTTGCTGCCAGCCGCGAAAGCGAAAGTAGCCAAGATCGAGCGTCTAGGATTTACTTGTGAATAGCTCGCCTGGGAAACATCCAGATAAGTCAAAGACAGTGCTTCTATACTAATTGCCAGGCGCTGAGACGAATGCCGCCAAGATCAAGCGTCTAAGACTTACGGTTCAAGAATTAGCCTCAGAAACAGTGGGAAACAGTGCTTCTATACTAATTGCCAGCAGCTGAGACGAATGCCGCCAAGATCGAGCGTTTATGACTTACGGTTCAAGAATTAGCCTCAGAAACAGTGGTTTTGAACATGCTGCCAATAGCTCGCCTGGGAAACATCCAGAGAAGTCCAAGATAGTGTTTTTTAGACTGGCTGCCACGAGCTGAAACGAATGCAGCCAAGAGCGAGCGTCTGTCACTTACGGTTCAAGAGTTATTCACAGAAACATGGTTCTGAACTTTGCTGCCAGCCGCGAAAGCGAAAATAACCAAGATCGAGCGTCTAGGATTTACTTGTCAATAGCTCGCCTGGGAAACATCCAGAGAAGTCAAAGACAGTGCTTCTATACTAATTGCCAGGCGCTGAGACGAATGCCGCCAAGATCGAGCGTCTATGACTTACGGTTCAAGAATTAGCCTCAGAAACAGTGGGAAACAGTGCTTCTATACTAATTGCCAGGCGCTGAGACGAATGCCGCCAAGATCGAGCGTCTATGACTTACGGTTCAAGAATTAGCCTCAGAAACAGTGGTTCTGAACATGCTGCCAATAGCTCGCCTGGGAAACATCCAGAGAAGTCCAAGATAGTGTTTTTTTAGACTGGCTGCCACGAGCTGAAACGAATGCAGCCAAGAGCGAGCGTCTGTGACTTACGGTTCAAGAGTTATTCACAGAAACATGGTTCTGAACTTTACTGCCAGCCGCGAAAGCGAAAGTAACCAAGATCGAGCGTCTAGGATTTACTTGTGAATAGCTCGCCTGGGAAACATCCAGATAAGTCAAAGACAGTGCTTCTATACTAATTGCCAGGCGCTGAGACGAATGCCGCCAAGATCAAGCGTCTAAGACTTACGGTTCAAGAATTAGCCTCAGAAACAGTGGGAAACAATGCTTCTATACTAATTGCCAGCCGCTGAGACGAATGCCGCCAAGATCGAGCGTTTATGACTTACGGTTCAAGAATTAGCCTCAGAAACAGTGGGAAACAGTGCTTCTATACTAATTGCCAGGCGCTGAGACGAATGCCGCCAAGATCGAGCGTCTATGACTTACGGTTCAAGAATTAGCCTCAGAAACAGTGGTTCTGAACATGCTGCCAATAGCTCGCCTGGGAAACATCCAGAGAAGTCCAAGATAGTGTTTTTTTAGACTGGCTGCCACGAGCTGAAACGAATGCAGCCAAGAGCGAGCGTCTGTGACTTACGGTTCAAGAGTTATTCACAGAAACATGGTTCTGAACTTTGCTGCCAGCCGCGAAAGCGAAAGTAACCAAGATCGAGCGTCTAGGATTTACTTGTGAATAGCTCGCCTGGGAAACATCCAGATAAGTCAAAGACAGTGCTCCTATACTAATTGCCAGGCGCTGAGACGAATGCCGCCAAGATCAAGCGTCTAAGACTTACGGTTCAAGAATTAGCCTCAGAAACAGTGGGAAACAGTGCTTCTATACTAATTGCCAGCCGCTGAGACGAATGCCGCCAAGATCGAGCGTTTATGACTTACGGTTCAAGAATTAGCCTCAGAAACAGTGGTTTTGAACATGCTGCCAATAGCTCGCCTGGGAAACATCCAGAGAAGTCCAAGATAGTGTTTTTTAGACTGGCTGCCACGAGCTGAAACGAATGCAGCCAAGAGCGAGCGTCTGTCACTTACGGTTCAAGAGTTATTCACAGAAACATGGTTCTGAACTTTGCTGCCAGCCGCGAAAGCGAAAATAACCAAGATCGAGCGTCTAGGATTTACTTGTCAATAGCTCGCCTGGGAAACATCCAGAGAAGTCAAAGACAGTGCTTCTATACTAATTGCCAGGCGCTGAGACGAATGCCGCCAAGATCGAGCGTCTATGACTTACGGTTCAAGAATTAGCCTCAGAAACAGTGGGAAACAGTGCTTCTATACTAATTGCCAGGCGCTGAGACGAATGCCGCCAAGATCAAGCGTCAAAGACTTACGGTTCAAGAATTAGCCTCAGAAACAGTGGGAAACAGTGCTTCTATACTAATTGCCAGGCGCTGAGACGAATGCCGCCAAGATCGAGCGTCTATGACTTACGGTTCAAGAATTAGCCTCAGAAACAGTGGATCTGAACATGCTGCCAATAGCTCGCCTGGGAAACATCCAGAGAAGTCCAATATAGTGTTTTTTAGACTGGCTGCCACGAGCTGAAACGAATGCAGCCAAGAGCGAGCGTCTGTGACTTACGGTTCTAGAGTTATTTACAGAAACATGGTTCTGAACTTTGCTGCCAGCCGCGAAAGCGAAAGTAACCAAGATCGAGCGTCTAGGATTTACTTGTGAATAGCTCGCCTGGGAAACATCCAGATAAGTCAAAGACAGTGCTTCTATACTAATTGCCAGGCGCTGAGACGAATGCCGCCAAGATCAAGCGTCTAAGACTTACGGTTCAAGAATTAGCCTCAGAAACAGTGGGAAACAGTGCTTCTATACTAATTGCCAGGCGCTGAGACGAATGCCGCCAAGATCGAGCGTCTATGACTTACGGTTCAAGAATTAGCCTCAGAAACAGTGGTTCTAAACATGCTGCCAATAGCTCGCCTGGGAAACATCCAGAGAAGTCCAAGATAGTGTTTTTTAGACTGGCTGCCACGAGCTGAAACGAATGCAGCCAAGAGCGAGCGTCTGTCACTTACGGTTCAAGAGTTATTCACAGAAACATGGTTCTGAACTTTGCTGCCAGCCGCGAAAGCGAAAGTAACCAAGATCGAGCGTCTAGGATTTACTTGTGAATAGCTCGCCTGGGAAACATCCAGATAAGTCAAAGACAGTGCTTCTATACTAATTGCCAGGCGCTGAGACGAATGCCGCCAAGATCAAGCGTCTAAGACTTACGGTTCAAGAATTAGCCTCAGAAACAGTGGGAAACAATGCTTCTATACTAATTGCCAGCCGCTGAGACGAATGCCGCCAAGATCGAGCGTTTATGACTTACGGTTCAAGAATTAGCCTCAGAAACAGTGGGAAACAGTGCTTCTATACTAATTGCCAGGCGCTGAGACGAATGCCGCCAAGATCGAGCGTCTATGACTTACGGTTCAAGAATTAGCCTCAGAAACAG
Organism: Rhinoderma darwinii; assembly: GCF_050947455.1. Taxonomy (NCBI): domain Eukaryota; kingdom Metazoa; phylum Chordata; class Amphibia; order Anura; family Rhinodermatidae; genus Rhinoderma; species Rhinoderma darwinii. The sequence goes on from NW_027463059.1 coordinate 42,930, forward strand.
TGGTTCTGAACATGCTGCCAATAGCTCGCCTGGGAAACATCCAGAGAAGTCCAAGATAGTGTTTTTTTAGACTGGCTGCCACGAGCTGAAACGAATGCAGCCAAGAGCGAGCGTCTGTGACTTACGGTTCAAGAGTTATTCACAGAAACATGGTTCTGAACTTTGCTGCCAGCCGCGAAAGCGAAAGTAACCAATATCGAGCGTCTAGGATTTACTTGTGAATAGCTCGCCTGGGAAACATCCAGATAAGTCAAAGACAGTGCTTCTATACTAATTGCCAGGCGCTGAGACGAATGCCGCCAAGATCAAGCGTCTAAGACTTACGGTTCAAGAATTAACCTCAGAAACAGTGGGAAACAGTGCTTCTATACTAATTGCCAGGCGCTGAGACGAATGCCGCCAAGATCGAGCGTTTATGATTTACGGTTCAAGAATTAGCCTCAGAAACAGTGGTTTTGAACATGCTGCCAATAGCTCGCCTGGGAAACATCCAGAGAAGTCCAAGATAGTGTTTTTTAGACTGGCTGCCACGAGCTGAAACGAATGCAGCCAAGAGCGAGCGTCTGTGACTTACGGTTCTAGAGTTATTTACAGAAACATGGTTCTGAACTTTGCTGCCAGCCGCGAAAGCGAAAGTAACCAAGATCGAGCGTCTAGGATTTACTTGTGAATAGCTCGCCTGGGAAACATCCAGATAAGTCATAGACAGTGCTTCTATACTAATTGCCAGGCGCTGAGACGAATGCCGCCAAGATCAAGCGTCTAAGACTTACGGTTCAAGAATTAGCCTCAGAAACAGTGGGAAACAGTGCTTCTATACTAATTGCCAGGCGCTGAGACGAATGCCGCCAAGATCGAGCGTCTATGACTTACGGTTCAAGAATTAGCCTCAGAAACAGTGCTTCTATACTAATTGCCAGGCGCTGAGACGAATGCCGCCAAGATCGAGCGTCTATGACTTACGGTTCAAGAATTAGCCTCAGAAACAGTGGTTCTAAACATGCTGCCAATAGCTCGTCTGGGAAACATTCAGAGAAGTCCAAGATAGTGTTTTTTAGACTGGCTGCCACGAGCTGAAACGAATGCAGCCAAGAGCGAGCATCTGTCACTTACGGTTCAAGAGTTATTCACAGAAACATGGTTCTGAACTTTGCTGCCAGCCGCGAAAGCGAAAGTAACCAAGATCGAGCGTCTAGGATTTACTTGTCAATAGCTCGCCTGGGAAACATCCAGAGAAGTCAAAGACAGTGCTTCTATACTAATTGCCAGGCGCTGAGACGAATGCCGCCAAGATCGAGCGTCTATGACTTACGGTTCAAGAATTAGCCTCAGAAACAGTGGGAAACAGTGCTTCTATACTAATTGCCAGGCGCTGAGACGAATGCCGCCAAGATCGAGCGTCTATGACTTACGGTTCAAGAATTAGCCTCAGAAACAGTGGTTCTGAACATGCTGCCAATAGCTCGCCTGGGAAACATCCAGAGAAGTCCAAGATAGTGTTTTTTTAGACTGGCTGCCACGAGCTGAAACGAATGCAGCCAAGAGCGAGCGTCTGTGACTTACGGTTCAAGAGTTATTCACAGAAACATGGTTCTGAACTTTGCTGCCAGCCGCGAAAGCGAAAGTAACCAAGATCGAGCGTCTAGGATTTACTTGTGAATAGCTCGCCTGGGAAACATCCAGATAAGTCAAAGACAGTGCTTCTATACTAATTGCCAGGCGCTGAGACGAATGCCGCCAAGATCAAGCGTCTAAGACTTACGGTTCAAGAATTAGCCTCAGAAACAGTGGGAAACAGTGCTTCTATACTAATTGCCAGCCGCTGAGACGAATGCCGCCAAGATCGAGCGTTTATGACTTACGGTTCAAGAATTAGCCTCAGAAACAGTGGTTTTGAACATGCTGCCAATAGCTCGCCTGGGAAACATCCAGAGAAGTCCAAGATAGTGTTTTTTAGACTGGCTGCCACGAGCTGAAACGAATGCAGCCAAGAGCGAGCGTCTGTCACTTACGGTTCAAGAGTTATTCACAGAAACATGGTTCTGAACTTTGCTGCCAGCCGCGAAAGGGAAAGTAACCAAGATCGAGCGTCTAGGATTTACTTGTCAATAGCTCGCCTGGGAAACATCCAGAGAAGTCAAAGACAGTGCTTCTATACTAATTGCCAGGCGCTGAGACGAATGCCGCCAAGATCAAGCGTCTAAGACTTACGGTTCAAGAATTAGCCTCAGAAACAGTGGGAAACAGTGCTTCTATACTAATTGCCAGGCGCTGAGACGAATGCCGCCAAGATCGAGCGTCTATGACTTACGGTTCAAGAATTAGCCTCAGAAACAGTGGTTCTAAACATGCTGCCAATAGCTCGCCTGGGAAACATCCAGAGAAGTCCAAGATAGTGTTTTTTAGACTGGCTGCCACGAGCTGAAACGAATGCAGCCAAGAGCGAGCGTCTGTCACTTACGGTTCAAGAGTTATTCACAGAAAACATGGTTCTGAACTTTGCTGCCAGCCGCGAAAGCGAAAATAACCAAGATCGAGCGTCTAGGATTTACTTGTCAATAGCTCGCCTGGGAAACATCCAGAGAAGTCAAAGACAGTGCTTCTATACTAATTGCCAGGCGCTGAGACGAATGCCGCCAAGATCGAGCGTCTATGACTTACGGTTCAAGAATTAGCCTCAGAAACAGTGGGAAACAGTGCTTCTATACTAATTGCCAGGCGCTGAGACGAATGCCGCCAAGATCGAGCGTCTATGACTTACGGTTCAAGAATTAGCCTCAGAAACAGTGGTTCTGAACATGCTGCCAATAGCTCGCCTGGGAAACATCCAGAGAAGTCCAAGATAGTGTTTTTTTAGACTGGCTGCCACGAGCTGAAACGAATGCAGCCAAGAGCGAGCGTCTGTGACTTACGGTTCAAGAGTTATTCACAGAAACATGGTTCTGAACTTTGCTGCCAGCCGCGAAAGCGAAAGTAACCAAGATCGAGCGTCTAGGATTTACTTGTGAATAGCTCGCCTGGGAAACATCCAGATAAGTCAAAGACAGTGCTTCTATACTAATTGCCAGGCGCTGAGACGAATGCCGCCAAGATCAAGCGTCTAAGACTTACGGTTCAAGAATTAGCCTCAGAAACAGTGGGAAAACAGTGCTTCTATACTAATTGCCAGCCGCTGAGACGAATGCCGCAAGATCGAGCGTTTATGACTTACGGTTCAAGAATTAGCCTCAGAAACAGTGGTTCTGAACATGCTGCCAATAGCTCGCCTGGGAAACATCCAGAGAAGTCCAAGATAGTGTTTTTTAGACTGGCTGCCACGAGCTGAAACGAATGCAGCCAAGAGCGAGCGTCTGTCACTTACGGTTCAAGAGTTATTCACAGAAACATGGTTCTGAACTTTGCTGCCAGCCGCGAAAGGGAAAGTAACCAAGATCGAGCGTCTAGGATTTACTTGTCAATAGCTCGCCTGGGAAACATCCAGAGAAGTCAAAGACAGTGCTTCTATACTAATTGCCAGGCGCTGAGACGAATGCCGCCAAGATCAAGCGTCTAAGACTTACGGTTCAAGAATTAGCCTCAGAAACAGTGGGAAACAGTGCTTCTATACTAATTGCCAGGCGCTGAGACGAATGCCGCCAAGATCGAGCGTCTATGACTTACGGTTCAAGAATTAGCCTCAGAAACAGTGGTTCTAAACATGCTGCCAATAGCTCGCCTGGGAAACATCCAGAGAAGTCCAAGATAGTGTTTTTTAGACTGGCTGCCACGAGCTGAAACGAATGCAGCCAAGAGCGAGCGTCTGTCACTTACGGTTCAAGAGTTATTCACAGAAACATGGTTCTGAACTTTGCTGCCAGCCGCGAAAGCGAAAATAACCAAGATCGAGCGTCTAGGATTTACTTGTCAATAGCTCGCCTGGGAAACATCCAGAGAAGTCAAAGACAGTGCTTCTATACTAATTGCCAGGCGCTGAGACGAATGCCGCCAAGATCGAGCGTCTATGACTTACGGTTCAAGAATTAGCCTCAGAAACAGTGGGAAACAGTGCTTCTATACTAATTGCCAGGCGCTGAGACGAATGCCGCCAAGATCGAGCGTCTATGACTTACGGTTCAAGAATTAGCCTCAGAAACAGTGGTTCTAAACATGCTGCCAATAGCTCGCCTGGGAAACATCCAGAGAAGTCCAAGATAGTGTTTTTTAGACTGGCTGCCACGAGCTGAAACGAATGCAGCCAAGAGCGAGCGTCTGTCACTTACGGTTCAAGAGTTATTCACAGAAACATGGTTCTGAACTTTGCTGCCAGCCGCGAAAGCGAAAGTAACCAAGATCGAGCGTCTAGGATTTACTTGTCAATAGCTCGCCTGGGAAACATCCAGAGAAGTCAAAGACAGTGCTTCTATACTAATTGCCAGGCGCTGAGACGAATGCCGCCAAGATCAAGCGTCTAAGACTTACGGTTCAAGAATTAGCCTCTTAGCCTCAGAAACAGTGGTTCTGAACATGCTGCCAATAGCTCGCCTGGGAAACATCCAGAGAAGTCCAAGATAGTGTTTTTTTAGACTGGCTGCCACGAGCTGAAACGAATGCAGCCAAGAGCGAGCGTCTGTGACTTACGGTTCAAGAGTTATTCACAGAAACATGGTTCTGAACTTTGCTGCCAGCCGCGAAAGCGAAAGTAACCAAGATCGAGCGTCTAGGATTTACTTGTGAATAGCTCGCCTGGGAAACATCCAGATAAGTCAAAGACAGTGCTTCTATACTAATTGCCAGGCGCTGAGACGAATGCCGCCAAGATCAAGCGTCTAAGACTTACGGTTCAAGAATTAGCCTCAGAAACAGTGGGAAACAGTGCTTCTATACTAATTGCCAGCCGCTGAGACGAATGCCGCCAAGATCGAGCGTTTATGACTTACGGTTCAAGAATTAGCCTCAGAAACAGTGGTTTTGAACATGCTGCCAATAGCTCGCCTGGGAAACATCCAGAGAAGTCCAAGATAGTGTTTTTTAGACTGGCTGCCACGAGCTGAAACGAATGCAGCCAAGAGCGAGCGTCTGTCACTTACGGTTCAAGAGTTATTCACAGAAACATGGTTCTGAACTTTGCTGCCAGCCGCGAAAGCGAAAGCAACCAAGATCGAGCGTCTAGGATTTACTTGTGAATAGCTCGCCTGGAAAACATCCAGAGAAGTCAAAGACAGTGCAGCTATACTAATTGCCAGGCGCTGAGACGAATGCCGCCAAGATCAAGCGTCTAAGACTTACGGTTCAAGAATTAGCCTCAGAAACATTGGGAAACAGTGCTTCTATACTAATTGCCAGGCGCTGAGACGAATGCCGCCAAGATCGAGCGTCTATGACTTACGGTTCAAGAATTAGCCTCAGAAACAGTGGTTCTGAACATGCTGCTAATAGCTCGCCTGGGAAACATCCAGAGAAGTCCAATATAGTGTTTTTTAGACTGGCTGCCACGAGCTGAAACGAATGCAACCAAGAGCGAGCGTCTGTGACTTACGATTCAAGAGTTATTCACAGAAACATGGTTCTGAACTTTGCTGCCAGCCGCGAAAGGGAAAGTAACCAAGATCGAGCGTCTAGGATTTACTTGTGAATAGCTCGCCTGGGAAACATCCAGAGAAGTCAAAGACAGTGCTTCTATACTAATTGCCAGGCGCTGAGACGAATGCCGCCAAGATCAAGCGTCTAAGACTTACGGTTCAAGAATTAGCCTCAGAAACAGTGGGAAACAGTGCTTCTATACTAATTGCCAGGCGCTGAGACGAATGCCGCCAAGATCGAGCGTCTATGACTTACGGTTCAAGAATTAGCCTCAGAAACAGTGGTTCTAAACATGCTGCCAATAGCTCGCTTGCGAAACATCCAGAGAAGTCCAAGATAGTGTTTTTTAGACTGGCTGCCACGAGCTGAAACGAATGCAGCCAAGAGCGAGCGTCTGTGACTTACGGTTCAAGAGTTATTCACAGAAACATGGTTCTGAACTTTGCTGCCAGCCGCGAAAGCGAAAATAACCAAGATCGAGCGTCTAGGATTTACTTGTCAATAGCTCGCCTGGGAAACATCCAGTGAAGTCAAAGACAGTGCTTCTATACTAATTGCCAGGCGCTGAGACGAATGCCGCCAAGATCGAGCGTCTAAGACTTACGGTTCAAGAATTAGCCTCAGAAACAGTGGGAAACAGTGTTTCTATACTAATTGCCAGGCGCTGAGACGAATGCCGCCAAGATCAAGCGTCTATGACTTACGGTTCAAGAATTAGCCTCAGAAACAGTGGGAAACAGTGCTTTTATACTAATTGCCAGGCGCTGAGACGAATGCCGCCAAGATCGAGCGTCTATGACTTACGGTTCAAGAATTAGCCTCAGAAACAGTGGTTCTGAACATGCTGCCAATAGCTCGCCTGGGAAACATCCAGAGAAGTCCAAGATAGTGTTTTTTAGACTGGCTGCCACGAGCTGAAACGAATGCAGCCAAGAGCGAGCGTCTGTGACTTACGGTTCAAGAGTTATTCACAGAAACATGGTTCTGAACTTTGCTGCCAGCCGCGAAAGTAACCAAGATCGAGCGTCTAGGATTTACTTGTCAATAGCTCGCCTGGGAAACATCCAGAGAAGTCAAAGACAGTGCTTCTATACTAATTGCCAGGCGCTGAGACGAATGCCGCCAAGATCAAGCGTCTAAGACTTACGGTTCAAGAATTAGCCTCAGAAACAGTGGGAAACAGTGCTTCTATACTAATTGCCAGGCGCTGAGACGAATGCCGCCAAGATCGAGCGTCTATGACTTACGGTTCAAGAATTAGCCTCAGAAACAGTGGTTCTAAACATGCTGCCAATAGCTCGCTTGCGAAACATCCAGAGAAGTCCAAGATAGTGTTTTTTAGACTGGCTGCCACGAGCTGAAACGAATGCAGCCAAGAGCGAGCGTCTGTGACTTACGGTTCAAGAGTTATTCACAGAAACATGGTTCTGAACTTTGCTGCCAGCCGCGAAAGCGAAAATAACCAAGATCGAGCGTCTAGGATTTACTTGTCAATAGCTCGCCTGGGAAACATCCAGTGAAGTCAAAGACAGTGCTTCTATACTAATTGCCAGGCGCTGAGACGAATGCCGCCAAGATCGAGCGTCTAAGACTTACGGTTCAAGAATTAGCCTCAGAAACAGTGGGAAACAGTGTTTCTATACTAATTGCCAGGCGCTGAGACGAATGCCGCCAAGATCAAGCGTCTATGACTTACGGTTCAAGAATTAGCCTCAGAAACAGTGGGAAACAGTGCTTTTATACTAATTGCCAGGCGCTGAGACGAATGCCGCCAAGATCGAGCGTCTATGACTTACGGTTCAAGAATTAGCCTCAGAAACAGTGGTTCTGAACATGCTGCCAATAGCTCGCCTGGGAAACATCCAGAGAAGTCCAAGATAGTGTTTTTTAGACTGGCTGCCACGAGCTGAAACGAATGCAGCCAAGAGCGAGCGTCTGTGACTTACGGTTCAAGAGTTATTCACAGAAACATGGTTCTGAACTTTGCTGCCAGCCGCGAAAGTAACCAAGATCGAGCGTC
>NW_027463060.1:0-36261 GCF_050947455.1 Rhinoderma darwinii
GAAACAGTTATTGATCTATTGGGTGGGTATTCTTGGCTGTCTAGAGTTATCTGGAAATGAAAAATACATTTCAGAATGCTACTGAGGTAGATGAACTGGGACAAAACAATAATAATAAAAATAAATATAATAAACTGTGTGTGATTCAGCCTCGTATCATCATTTACTGGACTTATATTGCAGTTCATCTTTACAGTGGTCACATGGAGAGAAGTAACACAGTCACTAATAAGGATTCCCGTCTCTCTGCTCTGATTCCTGCCAGATTTTTTCTCCTATGGGGATTGTTTTTTCCAAGTAAATAGTTTCATCACCGTGGCATAGTATGCCAGCTTTTTTTAAAATATTTTCCAAAGATATTTTGTAACTTAGTGTATGAAGGCACAAAACTTTTTTTCAACAGGAAAAGAGGGTCTAAGAGAAAAATACATAAACTATTCTCATTAATGCACCACTAGTTCATATTTCCAAGCAAAGTACCCAGCAGAGCTTACCGCAATAGGCTCTACACAAAATAGAGAACCATCTATAGCAGTTCTCCGAGACTACACAAATATAACCCAAATACCAAAGCACTCGATATTCTCTGATCCCCTACTATCTGTTAAGGTTCTTTTACACTGGCCAATTTTGGCCATAATAACGTGCGCCGATCAATGAGACAGCTCATTGATCGGCGCTCGTTTGCTCCTTTCACAAGGAAATATGATTGTTAATGTATCGGGATGAGTGCTCGTTACTCCGATAGCTCGTCCCCATGCATCACCATGTCGGCAGCGCGTCTCCCTGTTTACACAACGACAATATTTTCTGCTGCATAAACTATACGATCAGGCAGTGAATGAGTGTTTGCTTGTGCATCGGTTGATTTTTGCCCTGTTTACACAAGGCAATGATCGGGAACGAGTATTCATATGAACATAAGAATAAGAAGAAGTTTTCCAGCACATCCATATAACAATATACATTTTTATTGGCAACGTATTAAAAAAGAAAAAAAAATGAACAGGTAGGTTGGGTGACACTTACGCGTTTCGAAGAGTTCTTAATCATAGCATACGTCACTGTGACACTGCAGTTTATTTAAAACCACAATGAACCAATCCTGTCTCCTACATAACAGACTTCCCATGTTCCCTTAATGCAATTATATAGATCTATATAATAAAGCACTTTTCTCAATCACGTCTCTTAAAGAAAACGTAATCTCATGTAGTCGTTAGTACAGACATCTACTCCCATTCAGCAGAGACTATGTCACTATAATTACTCAAGAATATACAACAAAACATTAGCATAGAACAACCAAATAGATACTTTATCATTTGGATAAATATCCTAGATAGAATTCAATAGAGATACAATAAATCATTTCTCCAGTTTAAACCCTATGGGAACCTTGTTTCCAATTGCAAAATCCAAAAAGCTTCCCTATTTAGGAGATGTTTCTTCCAGTCTCCATGTTAAAGAGGCTCTGTCACCAGATTTTGCAACCCCTATCTGCTATTGCAGCAGATCGGCGCTGCAATGTAGATTACAGTAACGTTTTTATTTTTAAAAAACGAGCATTTTTGGCCAAGTTATGACCATTTTTGTATTTATGTAAATGAGGCTTGCAAAAGTCCAAGTGGGCGTGTTTAAAAGTAAAAGTCCAACTGGGCGTGTATTATGTGCGTACATCGGGGCGTTTTTACTACTTTTACTAGCTGGGCGTTCTGACGAGAAGTATCATCCACTTCTCTTCACAACGCCCAGCTTCTGCCGGTGCAGACACAGCGTGTTCTCAAGAGATCACGCTGTGACGTCACTCACTTCCTGCCCCAGGTCCTGCATCGTGTCGGCCACATCGGCACCAGAGGCTACAGTTGATTCTGCAGCAGCATCAGCGTTTGCAGGTAAGGCTGGGTTCACACGACCTATTTTCAGACATAAACGAGGCGTATTATGCCTCGTTTTACGTCTGAAAATAGGGCTACAATACGTCGGCAAACATCTGCCCATTCATTTGAATGGGTTTGCCGACGTACTGTGCAGACGACCTGTCATTTACGTGTCGTCGTTTGACAGCTGTCAAACGACGACGCGTAAAAATACAGCCTCGTCAAAAGAAGTGCAGGACACTTATATACATTATATGCAGGACACTTCTTTGGACGTTTTTGGAGCTGTTTTCTCATAGACTCCAATGAAAACAGCTCCAAAAACGGACGTAAAAAACACCGCGAAAACGGCGCGAAAAACGCAGCGAAAAATGCGAGTTGCTCAAAAACATCAGAAAATCAGGGGCTGTTTTCCCTTGAAAACAGCTCTGTATTTTCAGACGTTTTTGGTCACTACGTGTGCACATACCCTAAGGGTATGTTCACACGCTGAGCCAAAAACGTCTGAAAATACGGAGCTGTTTCCAAGGGAAAACAGCACCTTATTTGCAGACGTTTTTTGAGCAACTCACGTTTTTCGCTGTGTTTTTCGCGGCGTTTTTTCGGCCGTTTTTGGAGCTGTTTTCAATAGAGTCTATGAGAAAACAGCTCCAAAAAAGTCCCAAGAAGTGTCCTGCACTTCTTTTGACGAGGCTATAATTTTAGGGTATGTTCACACGAGGGCGTCCGTAACGGCTGAAATTACGGGGATGTTTTCACCTGAAAACATCCCCGTAATTTCAGCCGTACCGGCATGTGCAGGCGCTTGAACGCCGCGTCCATTACGGCCGTAATTAGCGCTGCTATTCATTGGAGTCAATGAATAACGGCTCCAATTACGGCCAAAGAAGTGACAGGTCACTTCTTTGACGCGGGCGTCTATTTACGCGCCGTCATTTGACAGCGGCGCGTAAATATACGCCTTGTGTGAACAGACAAACGTCTGCCCATTGCTTTCAATGGGCAGATGTTTGTCAGCGCTATTGAGGCGCTATTTTCAGACGTAATTCGGGGCAAAAACGCCCGAATTACGTCCGTAAATAGGCCGTGTGAACATACCCTTACGCGTCGTCTTTTGACAGCTGTCAAACGACGACGCGTAAATTACAGGTCGTCGGCACAGTACGTCGGCAAACCCATTCAAATGAATGGGCAGATGTTTGCCGACGTATTGGAGCCGTATTTTCAGGCGTAAATCGAGGCATAATACGCCTCGTTTACGCCTGAAAATAGGTCGTGTGAACCCAGCCTAAGTAGCTACATCGACTTACCTGCAAACGTATAAGTATTTCTCTTCTATAAAGGGAATTTGTTATTGACCTACAGAACAGTTTGTAAATCAAAGGTCTTTAAACAGGTTGGAGACGGGTTTCATCATTTCAGCTATCTGCCAGAGACCTTCAAACTCTATACACATACTAGAATTCCAGAGAAAAAGTATTCAAAATCAATACATTTAGTCTTTTTTATTCAAAATAAGATCATTCTCAAACTATATTAAGTAGATACTCTGTGTCCCACCACATTCCTATATTATACAATGCAACGTGTCACCATTTTTTTTTTACAGATTTTGGAGAAAAAACCTCTGTGTCCCTCCGTAAAAGATTAAGGCTATGTTCACACTGAGGTTTTTTTTACGCGGAAACCGCACTGCAAAACTGGTCAAAAACGGCCTGAAAATGCCTCCCATTGATTTCAATGGGAGGCGGAGGCGTCTTTTTCCTGCGAGCGGTAAAACCGTCTCACGGGAGAAAGAAGCGACATGCCCTATCTTCGGGTGTTTACGCCTCTGACCTCCTATTGACATCAATGGGAGGCAGAGAAAGCGTATTTCGCTGCGTTTTATGCCCGCAGCGCTCAATGGCCACGGGCTAAAAACGCAGCGAAAATCGGCGTGCAGGGAGAGGAAAATCTGCCTCAAACTTCCAAACGGAATTTTGAGGCAGAATTTCCGCCTGCAAAAAACTCTGCCTAAAGGTACACAGAGATACAGTATGCGCCCATAACAGTCTATGGGCGCCATATTATGGATCAATACAGCACAAATCTGTAATACGACCGTGTGAATGAGGCCGAATTAATTTACACAAGAGGATATTAAATTGTAGTGTTTCCCTTGAGGCCCCATGCACACGACCATGTTTTTCATCCGTAATTACGAACCCATTCTTTTCTATGGGCCACGGACACCTTTCCGTATTTTTACTGATGGGTGTCCGTTCCGTAGAAATGAACCTAAACATGTTCTATTCTTATCCGTAATTACGGAATGGACTCCCCATAGAAGTCTATGGGAGCTTCCGTAATTACGGATGGCTACGGATGTGCACTTGTAGCCGTTCGTAATTACGGAAGCGTTGCTAGGCGATGCCAGGCTTGCAGATGTTGCACATCATTTGTGGTTTTCTTCTTTTTTTGCGGATCCGTTTATACGGATGCACTATGGACCATATTTGCGGATACAGTTCCGTATATGCGGATAAGTTGCAGATGACTACTGATCCGTATTTACAGACAGTATTTACGGATGGATGAAAATACGGTTGTGTGCATACGGCCTAATCCAGTTGTATATCACAGTAGTTAAAAACACACAATATGATCTGTATAGGTAGTCTTTAACCCCTTGAAGATCGCTGTATCGCTCTGCATCTCAGGTAATGAAAGACATTGTGGTTGCGTTGCGACCCACGACATGGCAGTCACAAGAAATCTGCAACTGCTGGAGTTTTTGCGACTGATGTGTCGCAGTCGCGTCAATCTGCAAGTTGCAGTGTGGCCTCATTAACATTTATTACCTGAGATGCAGGAAGGGCAACACATAAAAAGCCCCTAACGTCACTGTCCATATATGGACAGTAATGTCAAGGGTTTTCCCGAGTCCCCGGCCAGAGAGCTTGTGATGCTCTGGGCGGGGACTCCATAGCTGAAAGCCCTGACATCACTGCCCATATATGGAAAGTGATGTCAGGGTCTTCCCCGGGCACAGGGCTTAAAGTAGCACTGTGCCTGGAGAGGGAGTCGTCTTGTAAGGGGTCAGGATCAGTTTTTAACGTCCGTCACAAGGATTGATTTCTGAAAAACGGATCCAGTGACTTCTATGGGGGCTGTGAAAACGTCCAAAAATAGAACATGTTCTATTTTTTGATGGCCATTATTCACGGGCAGTAAAAAAAATGCTGTGTGAATATACTTCTCTGTTCTGAAAACGGCCTTGTGACGGCCGTTAAAAAGACAGACGTTTTTCAGTGTCGTGTGAATACAGCCTTACCCCCAGCCGTTGTCATAGTGACGCATTCCTCTGTCCAGGCTGGACTCCTGGGATCAAGTTTCATTCCATGTGGATCAAGTTTCATTCCATGTGACTACTGCAGCCATTTATAGGCTGCAGTGGTCACATGGGCTGCAGCGTCATCCCAGGAAGCCGGGCTGCACAGAAAACAGAGGGACGTGTCATTGTGACAAGGGTCGGGGGTAAATGTAGACTTTTCAAGCGCTGGTTTCTGTCTGAAAATATGCACAATATAGTGTTTTTTCAGGGCGGAATTCCCTGCGGGTTCTAGGTCACTAGACCGCAGTGTATCCGACCCGTGGGAACGTAACCTTAGGGTTTTCATAGGGGTGAATACGAGGGTGAGTTAGAAATAATCCATAATCTTGCTGCAGAATTTATTCTAATCAATTTTCAGCAAATACAAATACATAATTTTTAGAAATAATCTCCCTGCTTTGCAATACACTTTGTCCATCTGTCAACAAGCTTTCGTATTCCCACATTAAAAATAGTTTTAGGCTGATCTGTGAGCCACGAATGCACTGCTGTCTTCACCTCTTCATCAGACGTGAATCTTCGTCCTCATAGCGCTTCGTTCAGGGGACCAAACAGGTGATAGTCCGATGGGGCAAGATCAGGACTATAGGGAGGATGCACGCTCAATGTTGTTATCAGGGCCGCCATCTGGGCAGTACTATGGTACTGACATCAGGGGCCCGGCCACATGGCCAGTTGCAGACTGCCAATAGACTATGCCCGGGCTGTCCGCAATGAACTCTGCAGGGACGTTCCAGAACGTCCTGCAGATATGCACTGTTTGCCGCTCTGTAGCGACATTTAGCTCCGTGACAAAGCTGTCTCCAGAATGCTGACATCACGGAGCTCTGCCCAGAGACAAATCAGTGAGGTATGTGAACATGGTGACCCTTTCCCCCTCGGCAGTGCCCCCCCTCATGGCTCCCATGTCCCCCCCTCATGGCACCCTCCGTCCCCCTTACGGCACCTAAATAAGGCTGGGACTCAGCATCATGAATGAGTATGATGCTACGGAGCTCGGCTCCCTGAACTGTGGTCGATCCTGGAAATATGGCCAACATGCAGTCTGTATATCACGGACCAAACATGGCCGTCTAAATAAGGCCACTTCAGACGCGGCGGATTTGTCTCCTATTTTCGGTGCAGATTGCGCACTGAAAATTCACTACATGTTACAATATAACTCATGTGAATGGGGTTTACCTTTTTTTTATGGATAGAATAGCATAGTAGACTCTGCTATTCCATCCTGAGAGATCATGCAACAAAAAAAAAACGTATACAGCTCCTGACAACACTATATGGACAGTAATTTCAGGATCTTCCCAATGCCGGAATCCCCAGGCGGAGCATCGCAATCACTCTGCCCTTGGACTTTGTCCCTGGGGAAGCTCCTGACATTACTGTCCATATATAGACATCAGGAACAGGGCAGAGCGCTAGTAGAAGCTCTGCCCGGGGACTCCAGCTCTGGGAAAGCTACTAACGTCACCGGCCATTTGTGGACCATTTAGGGCCATTCCCCAGGCAACGTATCCTAGTGTATGCCATACAGTGGGATACGTTTTGGCTGAATTAAACAAAATCCAGGGCATTAACCGGTCATGTGCCTGACCCATGGTTTCGTTGACTGTAATTGACATCAGTACCAAAATCAGCTAGAGCGCATAACATACAAACGTGAGCGCACCACTTTCCGTTGCCCAACCATCAGTAATGGAGGGGGGCCCGGACCCCTTGGCTGTATGGGGCCCAGAGATTCCTGATGATGGCCCTTCTTCATGGCTGACACTAGTGAGACCTTCCTTGAACTTCTCTATCCATTCATACACACTTCTTCACGACAAAACACTCTCTCCATACTGGTCAGAAAGTCTTTGATAAATATCGGCACCAGACACATCCTCAGACCACAAAAATCGTGTCACTGCACGCTGCTCTTCTTATGTGCAAATCACAAGTGGGTCGGCCATTGTTTCTCGCACCGCAGTCACAAATAAACAGACGTAACACGATTAAGCCTGCACAGCAGTGACTGGGGAGGCAGCGACCTCGGAAGCGCTGATAAGACAGTGCGGCCAACAGAAGTTTTATTATAACTGGATTGCGGATAATTTTTGACTCACCCTCGTATATATACACACAACTTTTCAGGTTTTTTTTTCTTTTCACAATTTGGACTATTTTGTCGGGTCTATTACATAAAATCAAACTTAAAATCAATTTTAATTCCAGGTATAATAAAACAGGAAAAACACCAAAAGGGTGAATACTTTTGCAAGGCACTGTATATTAGAATTCCTGAAAATATCAGTCAATTTTGTATTCTAAATATATAGAATATCTATTCAATAGGTTTGAAGGAACTGGCACAAGAACTTGTCTCCCTATATAACCCCGTATGCTGTGCCTATCTGTGCCCACAGACGCTTGTATATTATTTACATCCCATTATACTTCCGATAACGGTAACGCTATATACATAATTTATAAATAATAATAACTGCATTCTCCCTATCCCTATATTACGCCCTCCTCCACATAACGCGGTAATGATGAGAAGAAGCGCACGCTCCTGCACTGAGCGCTCTACACACAGCCGACTCAGGAACACCGCCCCTCGGTCTCCATGACAACAAAGTAGAAGGCGAGAGAAGGCGGAGTAAGGCGAAGGGGGGTCACGTGTTCAGGAAGTCGAGTTGTCTGACGGGAAATGACGTCAGGGGCTGAGAGAAAGAACCAGACAGAGAGGGAGAAGCTGAGCCCGAACTGAGAGCGGCGGGGAGAGGTCAGAGGTCAGCGGGGTACCGCAGGGGGAAAGGTCAGGGGTCAGCGCTAGAACGGGGGCCTAACAGGTGAGGAGCGGATAGGGAAGGGCAGAAGATATTCGGGGCTACTCATACTGTGTGTATATGTGTACAGGGACACAGAGCTCCTCCCCCTCTGTCTATACACCGTATTGATGTACTGTATGTATACAGGTGGTGTGTGCACAGCTTGTACTAGTCCAGCAACAGGGGGAGGACTTCCGGTAAAGCCAATGGTGGGTGTTGTTATTGTGTTGTGTGTGGCGAGCTCTCCAGCTGTCTCCTATACTGGGACACTTATTCCTCTGTCAGCCATGGTATCATGCTATATACTGACAGTATAGACTATATACACCACGCTCTACACTGACTATATACACCATGCTCTACACTGACAGTATACACTATGTACACCACACTCTACACTGACAGTATAAACTATATACACCACGCTCTACACTGACACTATACACTATGTACACCACACTCTACACTGACAGTATACACTATGTACACCACGCTCTACACTGACAGTATACACCACGCTCTACACTGACAGTATACACTATATACACCACGCTCTACACTGACTATATACACTATATACACCACGCTCTACACTGACAGTATACACTATGTACACCACGCTCTACACTGACAGTATACACTATGTACACCACGCTCTACACTGACAGTATACACTATGTACACCACGCTCTACACTGACGGTATACACTATGTACACCACGCTCTACACTGACCGTATACACTATGTACACCACGCTCTACACTGACCGTATACACTATGTACACCACGCTCTACACTGACCGTATACACTATGTACACCACGCTCTACACTGACGGTATACACTATGTACACCACGCTCTACACTGACGGTATACACTATGTACACCACGCTCTACACTGACAGTATACACTATGTACACCACGCTCTACACTGACAGTATACACTATGTACACCACGCTCTACACTGCCGGTATACACTATGTACACCACGCTCTACACTGACAGTATACACTATGTACACCACGCTCTACACTGACAGTATACACTATATACACCACGCTCTACACTGACGGTATACACTATGTACACCACGCTCTACACTGACCGTATACACTATGTACACCACGCTCTACACTGACCGTATACACTATGTACACCACGCTCTACACTGACCGTATACACTATGTACACCACGCTCTACACTGACCGTATACACTATGTACACCACGCTCTACACTGACAGTATACACTATGTACACCACGCTCTACACTGACAGTATACACTATGTACACCACGCTCTACACTGACGGTATACACTATGTACACCACGCTCTACACTGACGGTATACACTATGTACACCACGCTCTACACTGACGGTATACACTATGTACACCACGCTCTACACTGACGGTATACACTATGTACACCACGCTCTACACTGACGGTATACACTATGTACACCACGCTCTACACTGCCGGTATACACTATGTACACCACGCTCTACACTGCCGGTATACACTATGCTCTACACTGCCGGTATACACTATGTACACCACGCTCTACACTGCCGGTATACACTATGTACACCACGCTCTACACTGACCGTATACACTATGTACACCACGCTCTACACTGACCGTATACACTATGTACCCCACGCTCTACACTGACCGTATACACTATGTACCCCACGCTCTACACTGACCGTATACACTATGTACACCACGCTCTACACTGACCGTATACACTATGTACCCCACGCTCTACACTGACCGTATACACTATGTACCCCACGCTCTACACTGACCGTATACACTATGTACACCACGCTCTACACTGACCGTATACACTATGTACACCACGCTCTACACTGACGGTATACACTATGTACACCACGCTCTACACTGCCGGTATACACTATGTACACCACGCTCTACACTGCCGGTATACACTATGTACACCACGCTCTACACTGCCGGTATACACTATGTACACCACGCTCTACACTGCCGGTATACACTATGTACACCACGCTCTACACTGCCGGTATACACTATGTACACCACGCTCTACACTGCCGGTATACACTATGTACACCACTCTCTACACTGCCGGTATACACTATGTACACCACGCTCTACACTGCCGGTATACACTATGTACACCACGCTCTACACTGCCGGTATACACTATGTACACCACGCTCTACACTGGCGGTATACACTATGTACACCACGCTCTACACTGGCGGTATACACTATGTACACCACGCTCTACACTGGCGGTATACACTATGTACACCACGCTCTACACTGGCGGTATACACTATGTACACCACGCTCTACACTGGCGGTATACACTATGTACACCACGCTCTACACTGGCGGTATACACTATGTACACCACGCTCTACACTGGCGGTATACACTATGTACACCACGCTCTACACTGGCGGTATACACTATGTACACCACGCTCTACACTGGCGGTATACACTATGTACACCATGACAGTGTACAGTTCACATTTTGAGGGATGTTACAGTACTGAGATAATAAACACTGTGATGTCACAGCACAGGGATAAGAAACGCAATTGTATCATGATATCATAGTACAGGGATTTTATATAATTACGCTTATGATGGCCTGGATTTGTTGGAAACAGTTCCTTTTGTAGGTTAAAGGGGATATTTTCCTCTTTCTATAAAGAAAGATTAATCGCAGAATAATGACCATACTTTGTGTTTCAATGATCTGCTTGCTGTCAGTGAATGGACAAATTCGTGTTTACATCAAGAGGCTGAAAACCTATACAGACTTAGTATTTCTCATATATGTGATTTCGGTACTGTTGTATCCAGTCTTTGCAATCCTCTGAACTAAATACATCAATAGCACAAATCTCACTCCTGTCATGATAGTTTGCTACAGTGTATCAGTATACGCCTATATGTACACTTTCAGGATATGCCATGGGCAAGTCCGACGTGGACTTTTAAAAGAATCCGTGGCGCAGTCAGATTTTAAAGGGCGTGGAATTACAGTTTACACTTTCATCAAATCCTGAACGTGTGAACATGGCCTAAGGGTGGATTTACACGAGCGTGTGCGTTTTGCGCACGCAAAAAACGCGGCATTTTTCGTGCGCGGAAGGCACTTAACAGCTGATTTTCGCGCAGTCGCCATCATTATGACACTCCGTTCGGATGTTTGTAAACAGAAGAGCACGTGGTGCTTTTCTGTTTACATTTTTTTACTGCTGTTGCGCGAATAACGCGTGTCCCACGGAAGTGCTTCCGTGTGGTGCGCGTGATATTCACGCACCCATTGACTTCAATGGGTGCGTGATGCACGAAAAATTCCGAAATATAGAACCTGTTGCGAGTTTTATGCAGCGGACTCACGCTGTGCAAAAATCACGGACAGTCTGCACTTCCCCATAGACTTGCATAGGTCTGTGTGACCCGCATTAAATTCACGCGGGTTGCATGGACGCAAATCAGGGTCGTGTAAATCCGCCCTTAGTATAATGTATCAGCCTGGAATCCAGAGGATTGCCTGGACTGGATACAAATGTATCCATCTCCCAGCTGAGAGCAGTTTTGAACAAGAATGTTTCTATTCACTGACAGAAAGCAGATGTCTTGAAAATAGTGAGCCAATGAGATACGCAAGGTAAATTCTAAAGTTGCATACATGTTGCAATGTTTTTCCTCTTTTTTGTTTTCGCTGCATTCCAAAAGACATAACTTTTTTATTTTTCCGTTGACGTAGCTGTATGGGGGCTTGTTTTTTGCATGATAAGTTGTATTTTTCAATAGCAATTTTTTGGGTTACATATAAGGCCGTGTTCACATCATTGTCTGTGTTCTGCTGAGGGGTTCCGTTGGCACAACGGTGACAGACGAAAACCATTAGCTAGGTTTCCGTCACCATTGATAAGGGAAACAGAAGCTGAGGTTTCCGTTTTCCTTTCCGTTGAGCGGTTAACCCGACTTTCGAGGAGAATGGGAAAAAAACATTTCAGCCATTGTTTTGTTTTTTTTTTTGCACAATAAATTGTGTAAGATTACTTTTATTCCATGGGTCAGTACAATTACGGCAAAACCAAATAAGGACAGTTTTTTGTTTGTTTTTTTTTAGCACCATTTTGAGGTAAATATAAATTATTGATTAACATTTATTAATATATATTTGGGGGAAGAGTAGAAAAAAAAAAAGCAATTCCGCCATTGCTTTTTGAGGATTTTTTTTATGATGCCATTTTAATGTTTGGTTCAAATATTGTGATAACTTT
The DNA here is from genome assembly GCF_050947455.1 of Rhinoderma darwinii. Classification (NCBI taxonomy): domain Eukaryota; kingdom Metazoa; phylum Chordata; class Amphibia; order Anura; family Rhinodermatidae; genus Rhinoderma; species Rhinoderma darwinii. Next base: position 12,372 of record NW_027463060.1, read on the forward strand.
ATTGTACGGGTCGTTACGATTCCGACGATACCACAAATGTGTATTTTTAAAAATACAAAATACGTGCAAAATAAAAAAATAAAACAAACTTTCATTTCTTTATGTGAATACTTTTTTTTTTGTTAACTCAAAGCTTTATTAAAAAAAAAATTTCGTCCCACTAGGGGACTTCAAATTGCCATTCTTTGATCACTGATGTAATTCTTAGTAGACCCAAGTATTATTTCTTATATTTCCAGCTGTGTGCATGTCGTCCCCTTGATAGAGAGAATATTGGGTATGTGCATAGCATGGGCATCTGAACAGATTGTAAGGTGTTTGTGCAGTTATACAAGGGGCACAGTAATAGGACAATGGGCCGCTCAGTGTTTAGCTGGGCCAGGGCAGCATCTACATAGAGTTTGTGTGGGTTTTCTTTAGTAACTCCGGTTTCCTCCCACCGAAAGCATGAAGGATTTTTTAAGCTGCGTTGTCCTCGCATTGCTCTGCTCAGTATTTCCTCTAGGAAGAATGAGACGCGCCATGTCCAGCGCTGAGCCCGATCCTTGTAATAATGCAGTAGAGTGGTCTCTTCTCGTGTCCAAATGTGCCTAATAGGTGGTATTGTCCATAGAAACATATTCGAGTCCATATGTCATTTTGCTCTTTGCGGAAAATTATACCTGGACATATCTCGTACTAAAAATGCAATATTTATTTAACAGATCAAAGAATGAACATGGAGACTGAGAGTGAACAGAACTCTTCTTCCACCAATGGGAACACAGCATCCAGCGCCAGCTCTCGCCCACAGATCTCTCAGATGTCGCTCTATGAACGCCAGGCTGTCCAGGTAAGTGTCCGATATGAACTAGTTAACCCCTGAAGGATGCAGCTATTTTGGGTCTTGAGGAGACATTAATTATTCTTGTTTTTTTATCTCTGCCATGCGAGGGCCATCACTTTTTCATTTTTCCGTTGACATAGGCGTATGGAGCTTGTTTTTTTTTTTTTTTTGTAAGATAAGTTGTATTTTTTACTGGCACCATTCTAGGGTACATATAATGTATTAAAAAACGTATTTTTTTTTGTCTTTTGGGGGATGAAAAAAATACAGTTTCGCCATATTTATTTATTTTTTTGCATTCACCGTGTAGTAGTAATGACGCAATTCCTTTTATAGTTTGGGTTCTTAATGTTGCCTCAAAACCTATTGTTTATACTTTTTTTTAAAATACTTTTTAGTCCATAATGAAATATTTTTTAAGGGAAAAAGGTTTTGTTTTCGTTTTTTTACTTTGCATTTTTTTTTATTTGCTTTTTTTTATTTTATTTTTTAGTCTCCCTAGGGGACAGGGACACGCGATAGTTTGATCACTGATATAGTACACTGCAATACTCCTATATTGCAGCGTATTATGTCTGTCGGACGGCTGCCATGGCAGTCGCGGGGGTGCAAATGGGGTGAGAGAGGGAGCCCCTTCTGTCCTTCCCCTGAAATGCTGCGTTTACTATTCACTGCATGATCTGAGGGGTAAACGGCTGGAATGTGAGTTATCCGGAGTCATACTGCTGACACTCACTGCGGGTGATGCGGATACTGCTCCTGTGCCCGCAAGATCCCCGCACCGTAAATTTGTCGCCAAGCCGTTAATAAAACAGTGCAACTTTATAGGCAGCCACCTACCCCCAGTCTGTGTAGCATTATATTGGATCTCTATAGTAATTGATTCCTGAGTGTATATATATATTTTGTTGCCTTGAAACTGCACCTCTAGATTTTTCATCAGATGACTTTCATTAAATGCTATTTTCTTATTCTCAAGCCTATCAGTCGTTGGTTTGACTTTCCTGCGTTTTCAATTTACGGAACTTCTCAGGAAATACTGATCCGTGTGTAGGTGCCTATCGCAAATATGAGCATGTTCTATGGAGTTGTCCCTTTTAAATCCCTCTCGAGCCGCGTTTGATTTCTGTCACTTATCGGTCTGTTCTTTCAGGTCATTGCATTATTACAGTTAGGCCGTATTCACACGAGCGTGTGCGTTTTGCGCTCGCAAAAAAACGCTGCGTTTTGCGTGCGCAAAAGGCACTTGACCGATCCGTGTGTCATCATATGCGTGGCTGCGTGATTTTCGCGCAGCCGCCATCATTATGACACTCTGTATGTTTGTAAACAGAAAAGCACGTGGTGCTTTTCTGTTTATATTCATACTTTGCTGTTGTGCGAATCACGCGCGTCACACGGAGGTGCCTCCGTGTGGCATGCGTGATTTTCACGCACCCATTGACTTCAATGGGTGCGTGATGCGCGAGATATGTACAATAAACGGACATGTCGTGAGTTTTACGCAGCAGACACCCGCTGCATAATAATCACGGACTGTCTGCACTGCCCCATAGACTAACATAGGTCCGTGCGAAGCGCGTGAAAATCACGCCCGTTGCACGGACGAATATCACGTTCGTCTGAATAAGCCCTTAAACCAGATGGCATTGCAGCATCCTGCCTAAGCCCCATTAACTATGTTTCTCATTCATATAATTGGGAAGAGCCAGGATATAGGCCCCTGCCACTTGACACTACTCTGTATTTATATGTGCCAGGTTCAAGGTCTACGTGTGGGCGCTAACAGTCTTTTCCCCACAGGCTCTGCAGGCTTTACACAGACAACCTAATGCAGCGCAGTACTTTCACCAGTTGATGCTGCAGCAGCAGCTGAGTAATGCACAGCTACATAGTCTCGCAGCAGTTCAGCAGGTAAGTTCTCTTCACGATGAGAATTTTTATGCTTTAGAATGTTTTCTGATTGTAGGTATATATTGAGAGAGATAGCTATATATCGATCTTTGGCTTTCCAATATTGGCGCAGCGCCTCCATATACAGGTAACATCCTGCTTGATTGTGATCAGTGTCAAGTTAACATAGCAGATTTGGGTCTTGTTAGGTCCACATGACTGACATGGTAATGGACATCGTATTGTCAGTCACATGACTATGGTGAGTTATACAGTGGGTGGCACCACAATGAGCGCTGTGTCTAAAGCAATTAAGAAAGCAGAAGTGGTTAAAAATACGCTCCTGACTTCCCGCATGGCTGTCTTGCTGTTACTTGTAACTGGGCGCACAACGTCTGGCTGAACGGTCAATTTTTCGTTGGAAAATGTGTCTCCAGATTAAAGACCCTGACTGCTCAATGCCGGAACACATCAGGACAAGCGCTTTCCTTTTGCCCTATGAGGGGGATAAGCTGATTCTCTGGGTCTGCATTTATAGGACTGCACTTCTTATAGGAGACATTAGAGAAGGACCCTGAGATATGTTGAGATTTGATCACTTGAAGTTCTAGGCCCAAAGCCTGAGGATGCACTCCTGAGGAGAGTTTCTGGTGACAGCAGTCACCACTCAAGCCAGCTAGGTGGGACCTTGACGGTATATTGCTAGGATGTAGTGGGTTATCTCACAACAGACATTAATGGCGTATTTCAAGGATAAACCATTTATGTTAGAGCGATTGCGGTCAAACCACTCTGACCCTCACACCGCTTGACATCTTCCAGAGGCCGCATACTTATCAACCGGACACGCCATGTGGCAAGAAATATTGTATCCGTTTTATATAGAATGTAGCATTAACCTTTTATTTTGCCATTACAGGCAACGATTGCTGCCACCCGCCAGGCTGCTTCCCCGAACACCATTTCCAATCAACAGACGAGCACTACGCAAGGATCGGTACGTCATAACTATTGACACATCGTCTTACGTATTCGGCAGGATTTGAAGGGCCTCTTATCCACTACAGAGCTGTGTTTTCCTGATGGAAGCGTTTTACTAATTCTCCTTATTCCCTCAGCAGGTGAATTTGTCGACCAGCTCTTCAGCTCAGCTCCTGAGTCGTGCCCAGAATGTCACTGCCCCCAGTGCTACCACACTCACTCAGTCCGTTCTGCTCAGCAACGCTGGCTCCCCACCTCTCAGCCAGTCACAGACACAAATGTACCTTCGTGTAAGTGAGATGTTCAATCCATTGCAGTCTGATGTTCCTTTTTTTTTTTTATAGTCTGTTTTGGAAAACTGTCCATTAATTAATATTTTATAAATTCCGTAACGAGGAAAACAGCCGCGTATTAACCCAACATGTAGTATTCTACACCGCACCCACTGAAATCAAAAAGTGACAGTCTACTACATTTGCACCAGGTCTCTGGTCTGGCTAATATAAGTAGCGCTCCCTGTATAACTTCATTCATTATCCCTTGTAATATATGGAAGGCCTGAGTCAGAAGATCTATCACATAGAGGGAAGGTCAGAGCCGGGGACCCTCTTTATGATGTCCATATGCTCTAATAGGGTATATGGACAGGGGTTGTCTTGATGGGACAGGACATCTGTTCCTTATCTTTACGTACATCTTATAGGTCCCCTTTCTAAATCCAAGTTTGCCTTACATATTTATAGTAACTTGTCACAACACACACAAAGCCTTGGTGTAAATGCTGCGTATTAGTGGCAGGTCACCGTGCACAGCCTGTATATTTGTTGGTGGCCTGTGCGTGCGACAGGCTGAACTGTTTGCTGATGACATCTGTATCTTATTTCCCGCAAGGTTTTCACCTTTTCTTCTTTACTAATCTTCAATCTTCTACCAGCAGCAGCCCCAGCTGGGTAACCTATTACAAGTGAACCGATCTCTTGGTCGTGGTGTCCCTCTGAACTCTCAACTCATTCTAATGCCCAATGGCTCTGTGGCTACAGTCCAGCAGGAAGTGGCATCCCCCCAGAACCAAGGCATGCATCATGACTCCGACCAGGTAAGTGTTCATATAGTTTTACGAGAACTTTTTTTTCTATATTGATGTTGTTACAGGTCAGATATAGTTATAGTAGTAGTAAGGGGATATATGTAGCACACCACCAGTCCTTTTTTAAGGAAAGAAAAAAAATTATTCATCCGACCATAATACGACCGCTTTACAGCCACAAGGCCTGGACCCCTGTGGTCCAACTGAACTGAACCTAGATCAGCATAGAGTTTGGACATTACACATTGTTGTTTTTCTACCTAGGTGCAAAACCTGGCAGTTCGAGGTCAGCAGAGTTCTCAACCCATGTCCACGGCTGCCGGGCCTATCATTGCTCATCCTGCACCTCTACAGTCCAAACCAATCACTCACCCAGTGCCCTCTTCCTCTGCACCTTCACAATTGCCACCTTCTGCTTTACCACATACTGTGAAGAGTCAGATTGGTCCGGCAGGAGGCACAGTGAGTCAGGGGAGTCAGACAGAAGCAGAGGGGAGAAAAGCAGAAGGAGAGGCTATGCAGCAAAGTGTCGGCATCAACCTAACCAGAGCTGCAACACCAGCACCCAACCAGACCCTTATAAGCTCTGGTAAGTTCACATGGGTCTCTTATCCGTATTCTTGTAAGTATTCCCCTATCCTATGTACTATCCTTTCAGAAAGTCTTGATTGAATACGTCATTCAGATTGATTTATTTTTTAAACGATGCCACTTCTTAATGTTCTCCCAAACCTTTTTATTTCCTTATCTCAATCCAACACTGATGCCATATCATATGTTTTTCTTCTTCCTTTCTTTTTGCAATTATCCATCAGCTACTTACACTCATATTCAGCCTCACTCAGTCCTACAACAGAAGCAGGTGGTATTCCAGCAGCAGATTGCCATCCACCAGCATCGTCAGTCCCAGCTCGTCCATGCCTCTGCTCACCTACAGTTGGCACAGCAGCAGCCGCAGGTCCCCTCTCAGCAAAGCCTGCAGGCAACTCCTGCACAACAGACTCTGGTTGTACAACCTATGCTGCAGACTCCTGAGGCAACTCTGCCAACTAAAGCTCCTGTGCCCATTCAACCCAAACAACCCGGCAAAGGGGTTCCACCTTTAAATCTACAAGGACACCTGGCAGCCAAACCTACCCAAAGTGCTAGAACACTTCCTATGTCCTCTCCCAACCAACCTCACATTCCTGTTCAACTCGTGGGCGCAAGACAGCAGGGTCCTGCCCAAGCTCTGGCCCTGGGAGCTCCGCAGGTACCATCACAGGGGTCTCCCTTAACACACATCACGCTGCCTCCGTCTCCTGCCCCTATGCCATCTGCTGTGTCGGGTGCTGTGCAGGAAGCCCAAGCTCCATTTTATGGAGTCCTGCAGGTGAGTCTTTGTACGATAGAAAAGTCTATGATGTTGTTTTTCTTTTTATCTTTATAACACCTTTCCTATTGGTCATTGGTTTCTTAGGGTAAGATGTCTGGAGCTGGGAAGAGGAAGACCGAGTGTGAGGAAGACAGGGAGGAATCACCAACGCTACCTGTAAAAGCATCGCCCCCAGTAGACACCCCACATACAGTGGAGGAGGGCGGCACTCCGGCTGGTGGGTGAATGGAACATCTTGCCCTGTTTTCTAGAGTCTGTACATTACCGCTCTGACATCTTTCTGTTGATTACACTCTTACTTTATTTTTATGTTTTCTGGGAATGGTTTATAATTTAACTTTTTATTTTATTTGCACTCCACAGATAAGTCTGAGGCCGCCTCTCAAGTCTCCCCGACTCTCACTGCGTCTGCTCCTCCGTGCGCACCCACCCTCTCGGTCACCTCTCGTCAGCACAGCGACTCCAAACCCCCACAAGCCATTGTGAAGCCACAGATCCTGACTCATATTATAGAGGGCTTTGTCATCCAGGAGGGAGCAGAACCCTTTCCTGTAAGCACCATTACAAATGACCACAACTAAAGTGATTCATGAGGCCCCCTCCACATGTGTCGAATTTGACATCGATTTCAATGCCAATTCCGTGCTGAAATCTGCATAAAATCCGTTGACGATCCGCATCCCAAGCATGTAAATGGGGTTTCTGCAACCCCGTTCACATGCTGCGTAAAACGTCTGCACAGATTTTTGCCCACATGCTGCTTGTTCCATGGATACCGCATGGAAAATCCGATGATTAGCCTCATTAAATGACAATGCGGCTAATCCTCGTGCAGATCGCCGACAGAAGTGCCTTAGAACGTGCAGGAATGTGTGATTTGATTTTTTTAATGTTCAAAAATCCAACACGTGTAAATGTAGCCTCATTGTTTGCTAAGTTGCTGTTTCTTCTTCAAGGTTGGCAGTCCTCAGATACCAAAGGACCCAGAAAAGTTGCCTGCGTCGCTTACAGTTTTGCTTCCGGTAGAGGGTCTGCCCCATCATCCTGCAGTAGATCAGACTGTTAGTGGTATGTCCCAATAATGGTTTTGCTCATTGTCTCTTCGTACTCCGTGTGCGTCATTTGAATGCAACTGCAATATATAATGTGCAATTTTGTAGAATGTTTCCTAAGGATTTATAAAAATGAGTGAAAATCTGAGCCGGTGTAAGAGCATTGCATGAGCATTTTGTAGAATGTGACTATCTACTTTCTTTGTATTATTCTTATCCTGGAATTGTAGGTGCTATTCACATACTAAAACATTTATTTTAGTTTGGTTAATGTTGGCACTTTGTATCCCTTCGTGCAGAACTCCTATAAAACATGTGCCATTGTGTAATACACATAGACAACCACTGACCTATTGGGGCATATGGAAGGCATAGGGAACGTTCAAATTCACTTGATTGACGTGTAATGCTGCACTTCAGCTGCTGCAGGGAAAATGTATAGCTAGATGTGACTTACGCAGATGAGAAGTCTTCATAAGACAACCACTTTTAAACTCCATTCAGCCACAAGCTTCGTGTCTTCAACCTTTTCTGCTAGAATCTTTTTATAATGTACCATATTTTTCGGACTAGGAGACGCCCCCGGGTTTTAGAAAACAGAAAATAGGAAAAAATTATTTAAAAGCAAAAAAACGATGTTAAAAAAAAAATAATTTGTTCTGTTTCACCACATCACTGAGCCATAACTTTTATATTTTTCATCGATTGAGCGGTGTGAGGGCTTATTTTTTGCGGGACGGGCTGTAGTTTTTATTGCCACCATTTTTTGGTACATACGGTTTTTTGATCACTTTTTATTTCATTTTTTTTTTAGCGCTAAGGTGACCACAAAATAAAGATTTTGGTGTTTTAAATGTAATTTTTTTTTACGCCATTCACCGTGCGAGTTAAATAATGGTATATTGTAATAGTTCAGACTCTTATGAACGCAGGGATACCGATTTTCTTCTTTTTTTTTTCTTTTTTTTTTTACTTTGCGCTTGGGGAAAAAATGGGAAAAGGATTTAAATTTTTTTAACTTTTTTAATATATATAATATATATATTATTTTTTTTTAGCTCCTGAAAATATCTTTATTTTATTTTTTTTTTTCATTTAACACATTTTATTAGTTCCCCTAGGGGACTTGAACCAGCGATCGTTAGACCGTGTAACTCGCTGAGCTATGCTGTTTCTGTAACTCCCATAGTAGTGAATGTCAGTTATGGAAGCAGCGTAGCATGCAAACTACCCTGTTTCCGTAACTACTATTCAGTTCTATGGGAGTAACTCGACATGTAATCAAGTGGCCGCGAGAGCACAAAAAGCTAGAACGGAGTTTAGGGGCCCCCATTCTAGAGATAGGTGCGGGTCTCTGGGACCCACATCTATCTGACATTTATAAATGCTGTGGTCGCCATTGACCGCAGCATTTAACTAATTAAACGGCCAGAAACAGCGCAATTGCTGTTCTTGGCCGTTAGGGCAGCATGTCAGCTGTAAAACTCAGCTAACACCTGCAGTCTATTGAACAGGCTCACCCAAATATCACACCCCCCCGCTCCATGAAGTGCCGGAACGTCATGGGTCTGGAAGGGCTTAATTAAGGAAGTGGTCAGGGGGGCCGGCGCACTTGGGTCCCTTGACTCCCGACTATAAGACGCAGGGACTTTTTAGCAAAATGTATTCTTGCTAAAAACTGAGTCTTATAGTCTGCATCTTTATGGACGGAAATTTTTCATCCCCCATCTGGTTTGTGATCTGGTATGGAGTTAGAACGGCTCCATATCTTTAAATTCTATCACCCTCCGATCGATTGTTCGTAAACTTTTTTCCATTTAACAATTGTTTGATTCTCCTCAAATGACTTTTTTTGTGTTTTTATTACAGATTCTGGTAGCACGAAACTGTTGAAGTGTGAACACTGTGGAAAGTTGGCCCCAGCAATCCGATTCCGTGGCTCAAAGAGGTTCTGCTCCGTGACCTGTGCCAAAAGGTGAATGAGAATATGAGTGTGAATACTGATGTACTGCCATGTTCACTTGTGTAGAATCATGTTCCATCTGGACAACCCCTTTTCTAATTGCAGCTCTGCAGGTAATGAGCCCTGACTGCGGTAACCCCCTGCGATTCGCTCATATTGAAGGGGGGGAGCTGTTAGCGGCCACAAACACTTTCTACAGGCTAATTACCCCCCGGCCTGAGCATGAAATCCCCTCCTCTGTGATGTTCATTTACCCTGAGGGTATGTGCACACACACTAATTACGTCCGTAATTGACGGACGTATTTCGGCCGCAAGTCCCGGACCGAACACAGTGCAGGGAGCCGGGCTCCTAGCATCATACATAAGTCCCTGCCTCGCTGCAGGACAACTGTCCCGTACTGTAATCATGTTTTCAGTACGAGACAGTTGTCTTGCAGCGAGGCAGGGACTCCTAGTGTCGTACATAACTATGATGCTAGGAGCCCGGCTCCCTGCACTGTGTTCGGTCCGGGACTTGCGGCCGAAATACGTCCGTCAATTACGGACGTAATTAGTGTGTGTGCACATACCCTAATAGAGAACATGGAATGCGTCTTTCAGTTTTCCTCATACTATTATGTGATGTTTGCAGTTTATAAAGGATTTTTGTGTGACCGGCCCCATGATATTATTTAACCTCTCATTCCCCACCATCCCTTTTATGTGAATCTGTGCTATGTTCTCATCATAAGGATCCTTAAAGTTGATAAGTGCATTTTACTGACAAAATATTTGGCTTACAAGAGCTTTATTATGCATGTAACCCTCCTACAACCCTTCTGTTGTGTATTAAAGCTGGCCATACACTAGATAGCTGTCGGCTGTACCCTCGTTCGGCCGACTGCTATTCCTCCCTCTCCCCATACACATGAACGCTCGGCCAAGCCTGTGTTCTGAACAGGGGGAAGCAGCAGCTTATCGCCCCAAAATCAAAAGGATCAGGCATGTTGAAATCCAACAGCCTGATCCTTGCCCCCTCCAAAATCTGTCATAGTCCGGACGCCACCATACACATTAGATAGTCCACCGGTCCGGCCTATGTGTATGGCCGCGTTTAGTTCAGACCAGCTATCCTAGCAGCTGGTGACTAGTCATAGATTTCCCCAGCCTGGAGTGTATTAAACAGTGTTAAGACTTAAAAACTAATATTTTTCTCTGTTAGATATAATGTCAACTGCAGCCACCAGTTACGTCTTAAAAGAAAGAAGCTAAATCCACTCCAAGAAGCCGGAGCAGTGAGAGTTCACAGACGTGGGCCACGCAGAAACAGCTCAGAGATTGCACGGGCCAAGATCCAGGGGAAGAGAATGCTGGTCACAGAGGTGCCTAGGGCCTGATTCTTTTAACATTGTAAAAAGTAATGTGGTTTTAAGTGTAAAATCTGCATCAATAGTGCGATAGCCTTGAGTTCACACTGCAATATACCTGCCTATGGGTAGTGAGGCAGAATGGACGTTCAGTCTTCCTCTGCAGTTGTATTCAGGACAGAGCTCCTCACATCGATTTTTATGTAAAGAACAAAGACCTGTGAGATGCATAAAGTGGTTTTCCAGGAGTCAAATAATGATGGCCTATCCTCTGTTCGATCGGAGGGTCAGTACCATTTACCGTGCCCATATGGACAAACTGCTGTGCCTCTGTAAACAATGAAGGGGTTGGAGCGCCACAGCCTCTTAATTCAGTTGATCAGCGGGGGTCCCATGGGTCGAACACCCACCAATCAAACATTGATGGCCCAGCTAAAGGTTGTCATTGTTTGAATTCTGGAAAACCCCTGTAGGGATATGGCTGAGGAGAGACTGCGCTTCACCTCTGCCTCCTTCCTCCGCCTAGTTCCTCCTGTAACTTCTAGAAGCCGCAATATTTTAAACTTTATACATATAAAAAAAAGTCACTGTTAACAATAACTTCCTCCTTTGGCCAAATTAACGGGGCCGTGTTTCAATTCGCTATGTCTATCGCTAGGATTTTATTTTACACTTAATATTTCCCGACCTAGCAATATGCAGAAGAAAAACTTCCTTTTAAATCCCTTTGAACCAGATTGTAAATATGAGCTTTCTTCTGCTGTGGCATTTTGACAGTTAACTATAAATGTGACCAAGAACCAGCCTGATTTTTGTGTGGTATTAGTACATTGATGTAAGTTGTTAAATGCACAATAGACTACAACAGAGTGCAAAGAAAATTTTAGCGGCTGACGCACACAAGTTTAGTGACAGATTATTTTCTTAGCTGTGTGGTTCCTATAAGGGCAGGCACTGTGCTGCACCATAGGTGCCTATGTGGAAAAAGATCCTTTAGTAGGGTGGGAGACCTATCCAGGAATTACTACAACTATTGCTGACTCCGGGATCTGTTTCTTTCTTGCAGGAGGATTCCAGCCGTGGATCGGATAATTCCAGCTATGAAGAAGCTTTCTCTCCAACATCTCCAGCACCACCGTCTTGCAGAACACCACAACGCGAAAGAGACGGGAGTACTCCAACTAGCGGACCATCAAATTCTGAGCTGCTGGGGATTAATCCGGTGTTTCTGTCAAGCAATCCCAGTCGCTGGAGTGTGGAGGAGGTGTACGAGTTTATTTCTTCTCTGCAAGGTAATGTGGACATGATGCATGCAAGAAAGATTGATGCGTGTACATTGTGAAACTGTCAGTACTTTACGTCTGGTTGCATTACAGTAGTGTTTAACACTCCATTAGGTATGTAATACCGTAACTTCTTACCAACTGCCTAATAGTAATAATATACATCAGGCTGGTTGACATAAAACTCTTCCATTGCATAAGTCTGGGGCATAAGTTTTACAGCACTTTAAACGTGCATGCCAAGCTTCAGCCTCGAATTCAGTGGGAACTGCATTTGGGGCTTACGTTTGCTTTTCACATTTAAAGGCTTTATCCAGAACTTTTTAAAATCCGCTCCAGCACGGAGGTCCTGTTCTGCGATTCTCTGGTACCGGAAGCTTCTGCAGTGGTCGCGAGCCAGTCATCAGTCTTGTGCCGCTGCAGCGATGTTCCTATGAACGACACATGACCGATGAAGGAGCTTTTGGGACCAGTTTGCCGGGAAAACGAGACCTCCGCACTGGAGCTGGCGCAGGGCACTTCAGGGAGTGAGTATCTGCAGGTTTATTATGTTATGCCATCCCCTGCCTTGCTGTAGATTTTAAAAAGTCCCACATAACCCCTATAAATACTGCAGTCGAACATATGCCTCACGCACGTGCAACTGTAGTCCTATACGGTACATCTGCCTTTTAAAGGGAATGTGTCGCTAGAAATGTTTTTTTTTTTTTAGTTAAACTGTTAGTATATAAATGATTACACATTGTTCTAATTTTTTTAAATTTTTTCCACAAGTCAGGAAATATTATAAATTAGATTCTAATTTATAACATTTCCCTGTGCTGGTCACTAGAGGGAGCAGTTCCCAAAATTGCAGCATTGACATGTGGTAAAGCAACCTCATTGCTTTATGCTGCAAAATTGGAGAAGACACACTCGCTCTAGTGTCCTCAAACAATCCCCCCTCCCTTATTCTGGCTAGTGCCAGGAGAAAGGAGGGGGCTGAATGTTCAAACCTCCTACACTGTGCTGCCATTTTTTGAGTGCATGCACAGTGTAGGAGGATTAGATACAGTGGTAATCAGACAGTATAACATGAACATACACAAACATAACTTACCTGCTCCTGCCGCTGTCGCTGCCTCTGCTCCCTCCGCTCCCTGTCCTTGCTTCTGAACATATGGACGGAAGCCGCGACCGGAAGTCGTCATCTTACTGTCCGGCCGCGGCTTCCGGTCCACGTGAAAATGGCGCTGGATGTCGCTCTGCCGAAGACCTTCCTTTTGCACTGTGTGGGAGCGGCGCATGCGCCGTTCCCACATAGATGGCTAATGCTATAGTGAATGGAACGGCTCCCGTTCGCATTCTCTATGGGGATGTATGTGCCGTATTCCATCTCTGTAGGTGTCGTTAATCGACACCTACAGAGATGAAAAAAAAAATGGCAGCCCCCATAGAGAAGTACAACACAAAAACACAAATAAATAAAATTTATTTTAATGACATACTAAAAGCAATAACATATAAAAAAATTTCCTTTAACCGTGACTTAAAAGGTTGTCCAGGATTAGAAATACTTGTATGTTTTTTTTTCGTTCCCTACACCTGTCCATAGGTTTTGTATGGCATTGCAGCGCAGCTCCATTTAGTGAATGGGTTTAAGCAGCAATTCCACCCACAACCTGTGGACCTTGTATTTAAAGGTGTAGACTATACATTTTCAGAAAAAAATAAATGTAAAAATAGAAAATGGGGATAATTGTCTGATCACTGGGAGCCTCACCAGTCGTGAGAATGGGGGTCCAGAGCCGCCCGCAGTGAGAAGGAGCTTTAATGGAGCAGTAGTTGAGCCTGCACCCTCCACTCCATTCCATGTCTATTGGACTGACCGAAACAGCTGAGCGATGTACTCAGCTGTTTACGTCATGACTGGTGGGGCCCCCAGCGATCAGACAATTATCCACAGGATAAGGGATAATAGTCTATTCTGGGAATAATCCTTTTAATTAATTCTGTTTTTGGCTTAAAAAAATTTTGGGGATAAATCTTTTGCTCCAGTTACACTGCCCATCGTTTATTATAACGTACAGAGGTTTTCTGTTTCGGCCAATGCAGCTTTGCTTATACTGTAGCTGTCTTGATTAAGCTTTGGCCTCTATAATCCATGGGTATATTTATAGCTACAGTGTCGGTGTTGTTTCTCCAGCTTACATAATAACATTAATTACCTGCCCGTGGATCAGGTCGGTCCTCTATTTATTCTCGTGATATGCAACATACGGAAACAAACTCTTTGCAACCAGATTAGATTGTCGCTCCCATTTTAAAACCTGTACTAGGAAAAAATAAACTTCATGTTGCTATCGACATCCCCTTCATTGTTAGTCCCGTTAACCTTTCATTTTCCTTTGTGGTTGACAGGATGCCAAGACTTAGCCGAAGACTTCCGGTCTCAAGAGATTGACGGGCAAGCTTTGTTACTCCTGAAAGAAGAGCATCTCATGAGTGCCCTGAACATTAAACTCGGACCTGCATTGAAAATCTGCGCCAAAATTAACCTGTTAAAGGAGACTTAACTTTTCACGCTATCCCTACAAAGCACAAAGGGGTGGAGAAAATGACTGAGGACTCCCCAGGGCAATCGCCCCCTGTTCCAAGTGAAAGAGTAGGGAAGACAGAACTTTAAAAAAAAAAAAAATATGGGACATCAGCGGTCCTTACAACTGACCACCATTTCTAAAACACTCCCCTACACTCGTGCTCCAAGCTCTTCTTCTTACCATCTCTTCATTATTACTGTAAATATATATCTATATCTTCTCCATGTCTGTATCTGTTCATTCAGGTACCGTGCCTAGGAAGGGGAAGCTAAAAGCAACGGAGGATTTTCTTTTCTGCGGGCCGAGCCTTGCGCTGATTGACGTTCTTTTGCGAATTAGACGCATGTCTACGGACAGAGGAGAATATTAAGAGGTTCGGGATTTGGTGGGGTGGGGCAGCAGACATCGATCTACACACTTGTAGCAAATCTGTAGGTGAGATACAGATAAAGGCTTTGTAAATATACTGGTCTATACAGGTACAGGGGTCTCTATATTGTCGAATCATATGCACACATTTCTACATGGACCTGAATGTATGTAATGAGATCCCCTGATTACGCTGACTGTTGAGACCGGTATTTCTGACATGTCCACACTGTTTTCTCCGTGTGCCTCTCATTGTACGCTGGTCTGTTGCACATATATGCAATGGTTTTATATGTCGGACAGTCTAATACGTTGCCGCAGCATGCAATACTGCCTATTGATACACCTAGTCACAGAGGTAGACCACTGCTGCGCACCGTTCTGTTACAGCGTTCCTCATTACCACCAAGCTCCTTGTGTGCACCAGCATCCCCATGTTTGGGATCTGAGCCTTAATAATTTTCATCTCCTTACAGTACACCCCGACTAATGCTGTACTGTTGTATAGCAGATGGATCTGCTGTGCACACAAGCCTCTTAAAGTGGTCAGTAAAGTCTTACATTAGCCTATATATGGTGGAGGCCGCCATTTACTGGACCATTGTCTTCTCTACCACTTCCTGGGAGGCTAACAATTGCTCAATCTCAACCAAACTGAAGATCCCTACCCCCCCCCCCCCCCCCCATTCAGTTTCCCTGAGGGTTCTTCAATATAGAGATCTGGTGGGTTGTTATTACTTGGTTGTCTGAATCATGACAATGTGAAAAGGTTACACTAAATTTTAAAAAAAATGGCTGATTTCTTCCAAAAACAGCGTCACACCTGACCACTGGTTGCATCTGGTATTCATTGAAGTGCATAGCGCTGATCCGGTGGACAGGTGCGACAATGTTTTTGAAAGAAAACAGCAATTTTTTTTTTAACACTGTACAACCCCTTTAAGGATCTGAATATTGTGGCTTTACCTACCCAGTGATCTGTATAAATAAGTAGATGTTCCAGGATCCAGCAGGCGAGTAGTCATTTATACACGATGTGGTGTGATAATCCACCCCCTCCTCTTGTCATGCAAATCCCGGCCCGTCCATGTTGACCAAAGCAGACCATTTTTACAGATCTCATACCAAACCTTTTAAATCCTTCCGCTGCTGGATCCTGTCATATATCTAACAGAGGGAATACTTACAGCTTGCTGAATGGTTTCTGGTCCACCCTTTCCATGCAGGCTTTATGGTTCCCATGATCCAGAGGTAGCCGGCCTGGTGTACCCATGGGGTCTCTACAGAATGGGAATCAAAATGTTGAGGTAGTAAATTGAGCCTAAATTTGGCAAAGCAATATAGTTTCATTTTTGCTGGAATTACAATTAACTGGCGTAGTCATAGAGAATTTAGATTATTCATCAAACAATAAAAAAATGGCGGCCTCCACTGTAGATGAACGGTAAAGCATCAACACACTAAAAAGCACAGCACGCCGTCATACTGGCTCTAGTCCAGGCAAACCTGCCGCTTGGCCTGGAGCACCATGTTTTTAAGGTTCCCTTTATTCCTGTTTGCTTCTCCTCATTGTTTTGTGACCTTCCTTGCAGTAATGGCTTCCTCTCCCCCTTTGCATTTCCTTTATATTATTATTTTTTTTTTTAATTCTAGCATATATGAATATATATATTTTCTGTAGGTTTTTATGTAAGCGCTCCGTGGAGTAGCCCCGATCATGGGACGCTGTGACTCTTGGCCAGCCGATTATAGCCGTTACAGCAGCGGGTGGGAGGGAATTGAAATGTGTTCCCTTTTTTTTGTTTTGTTACATTTTGTCAGCACTTGAAGACAATGAAATAAAATAATCATTGCTTTGGATATTTGACGTGATGTAATGTCAGTGGTTCCTTTTACTGCTTAGAGGGTGGAATAACTGGGGATGCGTGCGGAGTTCATACTCCCGGCACCATCTGTATTGAGCTGTCGGGGGTGTTTTAAATGTAAAAATTTGCAAAGTTAAAGGGGTTATGTGGGGACCAAAAATGATGAGCTGTGTAGTCACTGCAGTATGTGAGGACACTCGCTAATATACATTCCTGTCGCGCTGATTCTGAGGGTTTTATAGCGCGGCCGGGGGACCGGAAGTCTAGTTGAACAGTCGTCTTTATGGCGATACGACTCTTCGTCATGTGACCGGCCCCGCTGTTCTCCATGTACAAGCAGTAAGTACATCGATTACATACAGTACAGCGGGGCACAGGCAGCAAGCTGGCATAAGTAAGGAAAATGTCATCTACCACACAAGCGTCATGCAGCAGCAAGCAGGCACATGGGCTAACACCGTAGTGTTCCTGAACTCAGCACTTGCCCCCCAGTCATAGCGATCTCATGCTCCGTTTCGGTCACAAGTGACTTCTGTTGAAAGTCAGATTATTGCGCTTTTTTTAATGAGGTGATATATATAGATCGCAGAGGTGTAGGGCAAGTAACAGCACCAGGACTTCAAGGTTGATGGAGCGATGTTGGTTTTTATTCACCACAGAGTGAGCGACGTATCTGTTCACATCTGAACCTTTCTCAAGTTACTCAAGACTGTTGGAACGCAACATTGTGAGACCATGAAGATCTCGCACATTCCCAGATGAATAAAACACAATCGTTATCGCACGCACGCACGCACGCACGCACGCACGCACGCACACACACAACTATATAGACTACCGTTCAAAAGTTTGGGGTCACCCAGACAATTTTGTGTTTTCTATGAAAACTCACACTTATATTTATCAAATGAGTTGCAAAATGACTAGAAAATATAGTCAAGACATTGACAAGGTTAGAAATAATGATTTTTATTTGAAATAATAATTTTCTCCTTCAAACTTTGCTTTGGTCTTGGAATGCTCCATTTGCAGCAATTACAGCATTGCAGACCTTTGGCATTCTAGCTGTTAATTTGCTGAGGTAATCGGGAGAAATTTCACCCCATGCTTCCAGAAGCCCCTCCCACAAGTTGGATTGGCTTGATGGGCACTTCTTGCATACCATACGGTCAAGCTGCTCCTACAACAGCTCTATGGGGTTGAGATGTGGTGACTGCGCTGGCCACTCCATTACAGATAGAATACCAGCTGCCTGCTTCTTCCCTAAATAGTTCTTACATAATTTGGAGGTGTGCTTTGGGTCATTGTCCTGTTGTAGGATGAAATTGGCTCCAGTCAAGCGCTGTCCACAGGGTATGGCATGGCGTTGCAAAATGGAGTGATAGCCTTCCTTATTGAAAATCCCTTTTACCTTGTACAAATCTCCCACTTTACCAGCACCAAAGCAACCCCAGACCATCACATTACCTCCACCATGCTTGACAGATGGCGTCAGGCACTCTTCCAGCATCTTTTCAGTTGTTCTGCGTCTCACAAATGTTCTTCTGTGTGATCCAAACACCTCAAACTTCGATTCGTCTGTCTATAACACTTTTTTCCAATCTTCCTCTGTCCAATGTCTGTGTGCTTTTGCCCATATTAATCTTTTCCTTTTATTAGCCAGTCTCAGATATGGCTTTTTCTGAAGGCCAGCATCCCGGAGTCGCCTCTTCACTGTAGACATTGACACTGGCGTTTTGCGGGTACTATTTAAGGAAGCTGCCAGTTGAGGACCTGTGAGGCGTCTATTTCTAAAACTAGAGACTCTAATGTACTTGTCTTGTTGCTCAGTTGTGCAGCGGGGCCTCCCACTTCTCTTTTTACTCTGGTTAGAGCCTGTTTGTGCTGTCCTCTGAAGGGAGTAGTACACACCTTTGTAGGAAATCTTCAGTTTCTTGGCAATTTCTCCCATGGAATAGCCTTCATTTCTAAGAACAAGAATAGACTGTCGAGTTTCACATGAAAACTCTCTTTTTCTAGCAATTTTGAGAGTTTAATCGAACCCACAAATGTAATGCTCCAGATTCTCAACTAGCTCAAAGGAAGGTCAGTTTTATAACTCCTCTAAACAGCAAAACTGTTTACAGCAGTGCTAACATAATTGCACAAGGGTTTTCAAGTGTTTTCTAATCATTCATTGGCCTTCTAACACAGTTAGCAAACACAATGTACCATTAGAACACTGGAGTGATGGTTGCTGGAAATGGGCCTCTATACACCTACGTAGATATTGCATTAAAAACCAGACGTTTGCAGTTAGAATAGTCATTTAGCACATTAACAATGTATAGAGTGTATTTCTGATTAATTTAATGTTATCTTCATTGAAAAAAGCTGTGCTTTTCTTTCAAAAATAAGGACATTTCTAAGTGACCCTAAACATTTGAACGGTAGTGTATACACACACACATTATATATTGCAACTTCCACGCACGTGAATATACACACACATATACACACCCACACCACTCTGGATCAGGTTTTCATTAACAATATCTCAGTACTTTGCTCCATTCATCTTTCCCTCAACCCTGACCAGTCGTTGAAAAACACCCCCACATCATGATGATGCTGCTGCTGCCGCCGCCACCATGCTTCATTGTGGGGATGGCAGCCCTGCTTGGTGGAGTGCTGCAGTAATGATCTTCTGAAAGTTTCTCCCAACTGCACACAGGATCTTTGGAGCTCAGCCAGAGCCACCATTGGGTTCTTGGTTACTTTTCTTACCAAGGCCCTTCTCCAGTGATTAGTTTGGTGGGGCAGTGAGCTCTAGGAAGAGTCCTGGTTGTTTCAAACTTCTACAATTTCAGCATTATGGAGGCAACTGTGCTCTTAGGACTTTGTGCAGCTGATTTTTTTATTATTTCTTGTACCCCTCTCCAGATCTGTGCCTCCACACAATCCTGTCTCTGAGCTCTACAGGCAGCTCTTTCCTCCTCATGGCTTGGTTTTTGCTCTGATATGCATTGTCAGCTGTGAGACCTTTTATAGACTGGGGTGCATCTTCCCAAATCATGTCCAAGCAAATTTTTTTGGTGGACTCTAATGATGGTGTAGAAACATTTCAAAGATGATCTAGAGAAATGGGAGGCTCCCAGATCTAAATGTCAAGTGTCATAGCAAAGGGTCTGAATACTAATGTCCATGCGAAATTTGAGTTTTCATTTTTAATAAATTTGCAAAAGTTTCTAAAATTCTGTTTTCACTCTGTCATTATGGGGTATGGAGTGCAGAATGATAAGGAAAACTTGAATATATTTTTGTTACTTTAGCACAATGCCTCAACATAAATTGTGAAAAAAGTGAAAGGGTCTGAAGACTTTCCAAATGCACAGCCTGTTAAATTCAACACGTGTATATAGAAGATGTTAAATGGGGTTTAAAAGGTGGCCATATTTAAAGAGGACCGGTCACTAGGTTCTACAAAGTGAGTTAGTAGTCTCACCTAATAGCCAAGGTCTCTGAGTCCAGCGGTGCTTCTCCTGTACGTCTCTGTGCCCCCGTTGCTGAACTATGGACCCCTCTTCTTTTTGTCACAAAATATGCAAATGACCTGCTGACTAGCCAAGCGGGCTTGACCGCGAGAGTTTCTCTATCGGCAGAGCTACCACTGAACCTCTGACGCTGACCTATCAGCGTGAGGCTGTTTCCTAAAGCTGGCCTAGGACTGTCTTTAGGAAGCAGCCTCACATTGATAGGTCAGCGTCAGAGGCTCACTTTGTAAGACCTAGTGACCTCTTTAAACGGCCTATAATGTTTTAAAAAATTGCATAAATCAATAGTATACGCAAACACAAGAAACATTGTAATACATCTTATTAGAGAAAAATACCTCTCTCCACTTATCAGGCTCCTTCCTCCCCATCCTAACTGTTCACTGCACTCTGATATTAATGCTCACTGAGGGTTCAGTTACAGCTACCCCTAGAAGTCTATGAAGAAGGGAGAGGGAAGCAGGATCAGAGCGAGAGGCAGAGAGAGACAGTGTAATTACCCACGTACACACATAGGACCGCTTATTTTGAAAAATAAGGGTTATTTTTTCCACAAGAGTATCCTACAGGGAAGAGGAGTACAACTGCAAGATTTACAAGTATTCACTCTTGTGGATCCATTCTTAAGTCTTGGCTAAAAAACAAAAAACTTTATTCAAATTTGTACAATTTTTGTCACCTGTGTATAAGGAGGACATAGTTGAACAAGAGGGCGGAGGAGGGTGACTAAGGGAATGAGTGGATTGCAGTATCAGGAATGATCATCAACATTGGGGTTATTCAGCTTATTAAAAGAGACTGCTTAGAGGCAAATTACAATGTACAAATATATATAATAAAACAGTAGAGAGAGCTGTCTAATGATCTTTTTATAGCTAGTCCTGTAACCATCAAAAGGGGGCATCCTCTACATCTAGGGGAAAGAAGGTTTCACCATAATCCTAGACAGCGATTCTTTACTGTAAGAGCAGTGAGACTTTGGAACTCTCTGCCACAGGATGTTGTGATGGTTGATTAATTGAACGAGTTCAAGAAGGGCCTTGATGCCTTTTTTTGAAAAATATAATATTACAAGTTATATATACTATATTACTAGAGAAGGGTTGCTGATCCAGTGACTTATTCTAATTGCCATATTTGGAGTTGGGAAGGAATTTTAGGGCAAATGGCATCAACATCCTGAGGTTTTTTACCTTACTCTGGATCAACATAGTAGAATTATAGGTTGGACTTTATGAACCTGTGCCTTTTCTTAACCTACAAAAATATATTTTTTTTGCTGTGTATTGAAGTACTCAAATTTTCACCTTTAGACATGACATCTAATAAGTTATTACAATGGCAATACAATTAACACAGTGTTTGTTTTTTTTCTTCACTTTTAATCTTTTTGTTAAAAAAAACAAACAAAAAAAACCAAAACAAATCTGAAACTTCCAATAAGTCACACAAGATATAAACACCCGTAAAAAGGTAAATACCCCAAAACCCTAATTGGAAAAATATTAGAGGGAAAGCGAAGCAAGAAAGTGAAATAGTGATTCAGATGCTGCACCAAGTTACACATAAACCCAATGGTGATGAAATGTACAGTATAACTGCACAGTTTTGTGTGGTTCAAGTGTGTACAAAAGAGTTCAAGTACTTCTGTGGGTCCAATTTTAGTGATGTTATATGTGTGGCCATGGACAAGTTAATATATCATACACAATATGTCAATTACGCTATTCTGCCCATGAATCCATCTGATACGAGGACTATAGTTGTGATCCTCAGGGTGCTCATGTACCTGTCCACACAGTGGTAAGAGACGATCCAAAGAAAGGCCTTCCAAAGACCTCTAGGTCTCTTATCGACTTCCTGACTTATCCTGAGTTGGTTTCTTGGTTTAAGGCCTGTACCCATGTAGTGCCAATACAGGAGAAGACATCAGGTTTATTTCTGGCCATAAACCACGAGTACCATGTTGGCTATACTCCCGGTACAAAGCACAGCAGGTGGCTGCCCAATGTAGGGTTACACCACAGAAGGGTTATGGGGACAGAAAACCCCAACTGCAGCAGAGGAGCATTAGGAAACAAAGGATTTTCTAAGCAGCGGGGGAAGAAGGATGTTGTGGAAGATATGTGCTTCTTCCAATTGCTAATTTTCATAGAGATGTCACAAATGGAATTGTATCACATAGGTAATAGGTGGTCATCTCTCTCTTCGGGTTCCTCTCCAAGTTGATCATCTCCTACACCTCGGTAGGCAGTTTCTGAAGATCGTGGTTGGGACCGACACACAAAATCACAACCGTCCTGAAAGACAAAAAAAAATTATTTTTTTCAAAAATGAATAAAACCTCTTCCTTTGCGATCGGATGAAAATGGGACCGGTAATTCTGTTTCTAAGAGTCGGTCATGACTGCACCATTGGAGGTTGCCCTCTATAGGGACAGGAATGCAGGGGTTAAAATGTACCTCCCAAAGCCGCCCGCCAGTGTTTCCCAATATCTACACCGGAATAAACGCAAAGCATTTTAATGGGGAAAAAAATAAAAAATAAGAAATCCATTCTCCGGACTTGTGGCAAAAGAAGGGAGCAGGATATTCTGATTTCTATGAAAGACAATTTGTGGTCTAAGATACTCCGGTAAGGTTCAGGAGTTAAAACAGCCTGTATGTCACCCCCTTCTTGCCCTGGTAACAGATGAAAAATATTTTAAAGGAGATAGATCTTATATTTGCTGAATGTAATGGCTCAAATGCAGCAGAAAAGGGTCCTGAAAGAACAAATTTAGATCCCATGGAGGGACAGGTTTCCTAAGAGAAGGTCTTAACCTCACAATGGCTTTTGACAAATCTTCTAATCCACTTGTGGTCATCTAAGAGGGTACCCACGAAGGTACTCAATGCAGAGATCTGAAAATTAAGGGTATCGGGATTTAATCTCCCTTCCGAAATGCCTGGTCGAAGAAAATCTAAGATCTTTGATCATCTGGCTGTGATGGATCCAGAAGATCCTTCCCACACCAATTGTTGAACTTTTGCGGTATATTGAGTAGAACACTTTTCCTGTAAAATAAATATGACCACAACATGAAATCACAGCCTAAGAGTTCTTCCATTATGTAGATGAGGACAAATGCAAAGACAGATTAATGAATAATAAAGGGCAGTTCTTAATATATGTAACATTCATTTTTTTTTTTTTTGTTAGGGTCCATGTAAACAGCCGTATTACATATCCATAAAGGGTTGTACAAAAAAAAAAAAAAAAAAAAAAAAGACATGGCTGCTTTCCTCCTGAAACAGCGCCACTCTTGTCCGTGGGCCCTTTCTGGTATTGCACCACAGCACCAGTCAAATAAATAGGGCTGAAATGCAATACCAGACACAGTTTTTGGTAGTGGGCAGTCATGTTATTCTAATCTCATACAACCCCTTGGATATGGCACCAGTAGAATCCGCACCACAAAACTGCATCAATTCCACCACATCTGAAAAATATCCTATTGCTGTCTCCAGGAAGTGATGGAGTACAGCCCCCTCCCTAGAGATGGACAGGAGAGTTGACTACAGAGCCTTATCAGGCCCAGAGCCAAGGAGGCTTGGCACAGTCTGATAGCATGGGTGCTTTTGGGCCGCTGGGTTGCTCCCTCTGCAGGAGCGGTGCTGCAACCGATAGAGTAGGAACCCACTTTGAAAGGTCGCCGGGAAGTGGCAAGTGGCTTATACAGTTTGAGCAAAACGTT